>NW_028250374.1:600000-862492 GCF_964263255.1 Lissotriton vulgaris | reverse complement strand
GGAGCACACTCGGTTCACAGTGCCACCTCAGAGAAGGGGTGGTGACCGTGAAGCCCAACTACGTAAGCTTAAGACGAGATACATTATCCAGCTTGACACCAAAATACCTAACGGCCTTAATGCGAGTGAGGATTGTTATACCTATCTTTGATTTGATTGTGGTAACTGAACATGAGTAATTTTATATGCAATAGTGTTAATCATCATCTAAACTATTTATCTATGCCTATTTATAATGAAATGATGCCGTCCATATTAGATTTTAGCACACTATTTAATTTTGTTAAATTCACTGGTAGCACTTTTACTTCACTTACAAAAATGTATTTCACATTACTTTATTTATATGCCATTGCCAATAGACATACTCATGTATTTAAAATGACTCGCGTTATTTTGCACATAATTCCGAGTTTGCCCACTTGGGCTTAATAGACCTTCTGGTCACATCTGTAGTAGTGACGGAATTGGTTTTAGCCTCCCTGTAAATATGTGGTGTTAAAACTAGCTGGATACGTTGATATTATGCAATGACCAACCGTAATTCACATACGCTTTTTACCATGGTTGTAGGGATGGTTAGTCTTTTGCATTTGCAATGACAGTGAATATTTATAATTTTAAAACATTTTAGGGCAATATTTATTATGTTTTATTACTATTCTTAATTGCAAATGTCAATCAATCATCAATCACATTTTATATTGTGTAAATAATGTGCAAAAGCTGCTAATTGTGATTATAACGATTGCTACGCACCTTAGTTTGTGTTAAGACACTAAGTCATGAAGTATTTCCTTTATGTCTATGATTTTCAATGGCACAGTGCACTTTAAATTTGCTATTCCGCCTCCTTGACGCTGTCATGTGATCAAGGCCTCGCCAGGCCGAAACACATCATGGCAGAATGGTGAAGGGTTTGAAATAAATCTTCACGCACGAGAAATTGGGTTTGCCTCGTCTTTTCCGTATAATTGGTTGATGGGACGACAACATACCGAATATATATATATATATATATATATATATATGTATGAATCCTTCCAGCCAAAATGAAAAACGGGTCGCACTCCCGTAGTTGTTTTGCAATTTTAGTTTTTCTTTACTCTTTCATTTGCAGGGATATTCAAGATCTTTACAAACTGAAAGGGCCGAAATATAGAGAATCTAACAAAACAAGAAATGGAAGCATTGGTGAAATTACCATCAGATGACCAGATTAAATTCAAAATAGCCGACAAGGGCGGAAAATAGTGATTTGGGAACGAGCTGCATATATCATGGAGGCACATCGTAAGCTGAGAGATACCAAATACCATGAACAATTTAAAAATAATCCAACTTTGAAAATCAAAAGAATTCTGGATGAAAAACTTCTAGAATGGACCTCATACGGTCTAATTGATGAAGACAAGCGAAAATACCTAACAGTAACCCATCCAGTGACAGCTACAATTTATTTCTTACCTAAGCTACACAAGAACCAAAAAAAGCTACCTGGCTGACCAATTCTATCTGCAAAATGGTCCTTATTGGAGCCAATCGCCAATTATATTGATTCTTTTTTTATGCCTTATGTGGTCCAACTGAGCTCACACATACAGGATACTAGTGCCCTATTAAGGCTACTACAAAATACACCATGGCAAGGAACATATCAATTGATATCAATGGATGTCATATCCCTTTATATGAACATAGGGAATGACATGGGCTTGGAAGCATGTAACTTCTTTTTGTAGGAGAGAAACATCCAGTATAGTGACCACAACCAGATGCTTTTGGATATGATTTCAATCAGTCTAACCAAACATATTTTTGTATTCGGCAATGAGGTGTACCGCCAAAACAACGGGACCGCAATGGGATTCTCGTTTAGTCCCAGCTATGCCTACCTAGCGATAGGATGATGGGAGAAGGAAGTGGCATGGAATGCAGGAAATGATCAAGTAATGAATAAAATCATCAGTTGGACACGATTCATTGATGATTTATTCATCATTTGGGATAGCACCACGTCAGAATTCCAAGAATTTGAAATCATCAATAACAGTACTACAAATCTAAAATTTACTTAAGAGATAAGTAATCAACGAGTGGTATTCTTGTGTACAGAGATCTATATTAAGGATAATCAAATCCATACAACGTTGCATCGGAAGAACACAGCAACTAATGCCACCCTGGAAGCAACCAGTTTTCACCAACAGACACTGATCTCGAGCATCCCATATGGGGAATTCCTCAGAATTCGAAGAATCTGTAGTGAGGAAGAGGAATGGCATATGCATAGCGCAATGACATCGGAAAGGTTCAAAAGAAGAAAATACAATATTGGTACATCAGAAAATGTTGGGACAGAACAAACAAAATACCACAAGAGGAATGTCTAGTTCCGAAGCATAAAGAAAACAAATTGGAACCTGAACTGATTAGGTTAATAACGGATTATTCACAGGAAAGGAAACAAATAGTGAAAATCTTGAGGAGAAACTGGAATATTTTACAACTAGACAGTACTTTGAAAAGAATAGTGGGAAAACATCCCACGATAACCTATAGAAGAGCAAAGAACTTAAAGGATCACTTAATCCATAGTCACTTCAAAGGAAAGAAAAGGGAAGATTCATGGCTGAAAACAAAGGGTTTCTTGAAATGCCATGCATGCAAAGTCTGCCAAATTGCCAAACAAACAAAAGAATTCAAAATTTCTAATAACAAAATGTGGGAAATTCGACAACTAATCACGTGCAAGACACAGTACACAGTGTATGTGGTAGAATGGCTGAGCCCATTACTGTACGTAGGTAGTACCATCTGTGAGTTGAAAAAACGAATGGTGGAACACGTTAGGGCCACTACACATAAGGACAGAACCAATGCAGTGACAAAGCATATGGAGCAGTGTCATCAGAGCGATTGGAAACAACTCAAATTCTACGGAATTGAGACTGTCCCAAAAAAGAACGAGGTGGTGACAGAGAAAAACTGTTGCCTCAAAAGGAATCTCGTCACATTTTAAATCTGTGAACATCAAATCCACACAGCCTAAATCAATTGGAAGAACTTTACATTCATTTATAAACTCAAATAGCTTCTCAGGAGTACTAATTGAAAAGATAGCGGAAAGTGAGAAGAAGAAATAACACAGAAACAGTCATGGAAACCCAAGATCCAATGTGGAGAGGAAGCTAATCCATATTCCACTGGAGGGATATAATCCGTTTCCCACTGGAGTGATATAAGCAGGGCGAAAATGGAAAAAGAATAAAGGGGAAGAAAAAAAATGACAAAAATGAAAAGTTTGACTCTTGTCCCATAAGATATTGCACAGGAACCTTTGTACAATACACTTGAAATTACTGTATATTGAGGAGAATATAGTAACAGCATTATTATTTAAACCTCACATTCACGAGATTGTTAATTACACATAAAAACGACATCCTCCATAACACACAGGGGCGCTTGTAACACCAAACAGGAAGGAAATGGTGTAATTACTGTATGAATATTTGTATTGGGCGGTGACAAGCGGTCGATTGATCGTGAGCAAGGTATTTGGAGATACCGAAACGCGTAGATCATCTTGCCACATCCCTGCAAATGAAGAAGTAAAGAAAATAAAAACAAAAATTGCAAAACAACTACAGGTGTGTGACCCGTTTTTCCTTCGGGATGGAAGAATTGTGAAGAAGTATTGAGTGGCATAGTTCTGCCAAAGGGTGTCGCACCCATACTGAGCGCGGCATAACCTGGTGAAGGGGAACCGTGTTGGAGGATATATATATATATATATATATTCACTGAAAAAACCATAGGTTTCACACCAGTTATAGTTAGCTGGAAATTTTACTGACATAAAACCATAGAAATTCCAACGTTATAGTTAGTTGGACTCACTATAACAAGCGCGCCTGCAATGCACTGCTGATGACGTCACATATTACATCACTCATGACATCGTCAGTGACATCACTCATGACATCACTTATGACACCATCCTTGTGACAGAGTGACAGACCTCTTTTTAGTGTAATGTAACCCCTGAAATAGATATTCAAAAATAGAAACTAACATTTTAAAAAAAAGATGGTTTTATGTCAGTAAAATTTCCAGCTAACTATAACTGGTGTGAAACCTATGGTTTTTTCAGTGAATTTAATAGGTTTTTTAAATGCTAATTCCTAACTATAACTGGTGTGAAACCTATGGTTTTTTCAGTGAATTTCATAGGTTTTTTAAATGCTAATTCCTAACTATATATAAGGCCTCAAACCTATGAAATGTAATATTTTTTTTTTTTTTTTTTTAAATTTTTGAAACCTTTATTGCACATTAGCAGCAAAACAAATACGGGCCTACAACCATCCGGCCGGCCACGACACATGTTGAAGCAAATTAGCAAGCAATACGGTAACTCGATAGTATCTGAGCACAAAATAGCAATCAGCCTAGGTTACACTGGGTATCTTCGCACTACCGAGAGACAGGAGAAGTCAAGGTTAATTTTTAGAGTTTTAGTATGTTCCAAGGTATAATCAATAGGAAGGATCAGAGTTCCAACAATCCACCAATGACATAAGAGGGCAACGTCAACCAGAAGAAATCCAAGCAACAGAAAGCGTAATCAGACTAGCGGCATGAGAATAATACGACAGGATAGAACAAATATGTTGCATGCCAGTCGCCGCCCCCCTCGCACCGAGCCACCCTACTGACCCAAGAAAGAAACAGGAAAGAAAAAGAAAACCATAAGTAAGAGAAAAAGAAGGCCCATAGAAACTGAAACGGACAAAATAAAAACCCCACCCCCCTACCCCCACCCTACACACATGCAGAGGCTACGGCCTACCCCCCCCTAGCAGTGTGTCTGTCGCCCAAAAAAGAGTACCCGAAATACAGATAAAGAAAAAAGGGAAGAAAAAAGGTATCACATAAGATCGGAGGAGGGCCATACACATATACTCAAAACAATCAACTTGTGAATCCTCGGCCGCCCATCCCCGGATCCCCGAACCATAGGAAACCAATGTTCAACTCCACCGTCTATCCCCTGCAGCCCCAGCAGTATACGCTCCCGCAGTCAATGATAGGGGGAACATCCTCAACCCTGGCCCCTGCGATCTGGGGTATCGACGTGGTCCAGCTGCACGGTAGCCATCTTGAACGGGAGAAGCAAAAGGAGTGATCCCAGCAGGACGCTGTCCAACAGAGTCTGTCCACGCCAAAGCCATGCGTGCGACAATGATAGAAAGGGGGACAGCGCACTGTAACAGTCCCCCAAAATCAGCCTTCCAAAGCAGTGGCATCCGCTTCAGGAGAAAGTTGTAAGTGTCACCAATAGAACACAAAGGAATAGCCAAACATGGCGTCCATGGACGACTCTCCGGCCATTGCACAAACCCACCGTCCTCAGACCACTGCACCACCTTTTCAATCAACACCGAAGTGTCATCAGGCTCACGCACCCTCAATTCCTCTAAGCACACCTGGGTAGGCACTCCACAGCAATCGGGGACAGGGTGTGGCGCTGTGTCCTGCAATCGAGAGCCAACTCTTCCCATCGGGGGCACATAAGGGGAGGTAGCGTCCAGCCGGTCCCCTAAGTCCCGGGCATTATCCTGTAGAGCAGATCTCAAAATGCTCAAAGCGCACAGGATGTCTCCAATCTTCAGTGGTGCCGTAGGAGGGAAAGGGGCAGCGGGTCCCTGCACATGGGGCTCGCGGAAGTGTTGTAGTCCTCGAGGCTGGTCTCCATTATCCCTCCCACATAGTTGGTCGCCCAGTCCGGGTTCCGCATGATATGATCTGGCGGGGGGCACAGGGGCAGCACAAACCATGCCGACACCATGCACGGCGTCAGTGCAATGTAAGCAATCGGACTTCTCACCGGCAGCAGCCCGGAGTAAGCGCAGGAGCCGGGAGCACAACCAACAATATGGCTTCCACCGCTTCGCTGGAGGGGACAAGCGAGCCAGCAGTGCCGTATGCGGATCAGGGCGTAGACACAATGTTGCACTGTCAGTCCCAATACTTCCCAAGCGCGAGGATGAGCAAAGCTGAGCGGAGCCCCGCAGCGGTAAACAAAGCGTAGCAGCTGTTCCCCGCCGGTCGCCTCTGCCCCGCTTCAATGTCCGATGAGAATGCAGACATGGCCGGCCATCTCGAGAACAAAGCACATGCAGCGCAATCATCCCAACAACTATGCTGCCGCAGAGGTGAGAGAAGTGGTCAGCCAGCGCCGGAAAGGAGGTGAGGGCGCCCCGGCACTTTCACCTCATGGAGCGCTCAGAGAAACACACCGCTGGAGTCAGAATCGCCTCCCGGTCCCGAGGGTTCGATTCAAAAACAGGATTGGTAGCAGGAAAAGTGCGGTCCGGGAGGAAAACGGAAGGATCGGCGGAGCCGAGGGATATTTATATAATACTTTTTTTTTTTTTTGCCCTGGTGCGCTCCCGGTGCGCGCCCTGGTGTGCGCACTGGAAAGCGCAGTTTTCTGGAGCGCCCCGGGTCGCGCACCGGTGAGCGTCCCGTTAGCACTATTGCCGCGAACAAAAACATCATGACATATTGAGTAGCCGCGTCCGCGTGATACGCACGGCGTAAGCGCACCCGGAAGTACTCGAGCGAATACGATCGCGTAACGTAAGCATCTGATGCGCTTGCGTGACGCGCCCCGTGGCGCGCCCCCAGGCACGCCCGGGGGCGCGTCGAGTAAGCGCGTCGGGTCATGTGACCTGAAAATAACACTTTTTATTGGTGCAGAACAATTTTGGTTTCCAAATGATGAAAGCCCGGGTCATGTGACCTGAAAATAACACTTTTCATTGGTTCAGGACAGTTTTTTTTTCCAAATGATAAAAGCCCCCACCGTTTTTCCTTATTCTGACTTTGTCCTTTGACTGAGGAAGACCTGTTTGGAGATATAAGAGAAATATTTTGTACTTTAAAATGACTACAGTAGCAGCAGCAGCTGGAGCATCTGCACCACCACCACCACCACCAAGAGGACCACCACAACATCACATTGGTGGTCAAGCAGAAGAGGAGGAGGAGGAGGAGGAGGAGGAGGAGGAGGGGAGAAGGTGGCTGCCAGAAGACAATACCCCATACAGGCCAAGGCAGCACATTGTATGGGAGTTTTTTCTATCCCAGAGGGCAAGAAGAAAGTCAATGCTCCAAAGGTTACTTGCATTGAACTTTCAAGGGGGAACCCTAACAAAAAATATTCATTTGGTAATAACACCATGATTAGGCACATGCAGCGCAATCATCCCAACAACTATGCTGCCGCAGAGGTGAGAGAAGTGGCCAGTAAACCTCCCCAATCTTCAACCTCCAAAAGAAAGCAACCCACTCCATCGGGACCAGAGACAAGGGAGAGGATCCCTTGCATACAACCACGGTTTGGTGAATTCCAGGATCACATGTATTTTTTGTGGTAAGACCATCTCCTATGGTGAGCAGAGCATAAAGCTCATCCTCCTTGCTGGTGACAACCACAATTGCCCCAAAAAACCCTAATTTTTTCCTGATTTTTTTTTGCTCCAGTTGAGCCATTTTCAATTCCTTGTGTTTTGTTTCTCCCCATAAAAATAACAAAAAAAATATAAAATAGTTCATAAAAGCAAAAAAAAGTACAAAATGTTCAAAAAACATTAAAAAAACATAAAACAACAAAAAGAAGAAAAAAACAGTTCTTTTTAGAACTACCTCTAAATTATAAAAAAAAGGCTACATTTTTTAAAAACTCTATCATTCTTTTTTCCCCATGGAACGCTCCCCGGTACGCTCCGCGGTGCACGTACCGGGCGCTCCCCCCGCGCAAATAAAAAAAAAAATATATTTTTTTGCCCCGCGGGCCCTTTTATAGCCCCCACATCAAACCTAGGGGGTCAGGGGGGGTCTACTCTGCCCCCTTATGGTCATTTCCCCCTTTGTTTTTGCCACCTCTTGTGTCTCGATCCTACCGAGACACAAGATGGCGGCCGCTCCGGACTGTTTGGCATGTTGACAGACACCCGAGAGCCAATCAGCTTTCCGCGCGCGAACTCGCGTAGTGCGCTGGTTAGCGCCCCGGTGCGCGTACCGGGGAGCGCTTATAGATATATATATTTTTTTAACCTAAATTACTCAAAATCCACTGGAGCACATATCTTGAGACATAGCAAAGGCACATCGGGCTACCAGTCCCTACAATTTTGCCAAGTTTGGTGGAAATCCATTCAGCCGTTCGGGCTAAAAGTGAGGTTGACCGCCCTATGGAAATTAACATGGGGAAAACACATTTTGGGACCCCCCTTTTATCTCAGCCCCCGCTTGACAAATCCCCCCCAAACTTTCAGGGAAGGACCGGGGCGCCGCGAGGCAAATCTGAGGACATTTTCAGGCAGATTCCTCAACCAGCGCCAAAGTTATTCACAATAGAATGTTGAGATTTTGTATTGAAAATAATCCTAACTAGAACTACCTACTGGCGACCGCCAGTAGGTATTATATATATATATATATATATATATATATATATATATATATATATATATATATATTCACACAAAAACGATCCTTTTGATGCAAGAGAGCGCTCGACAGTGTGTGCTCGGCCCCAAGGCTGGATCAGAGCCCGAATTTCAATTTAGAACACAAGGAGGGCGGCACAACCGGATACTTATTCAGAAGCCTTTATTAGCACTTCACAAACACTCCACCGACGCGTTTCAGCCTCACAGCTTTTCTCACGGTCAGCAAGTCCTTTTTTGCTTTTCATTTATATACTGCTCCATTTTAGCCTCTAAGTGGCATTATGGGATACGTAGTTTATAAAGCAAAACATTTAAAAGAAACAATAATAACAGACAAAGGACTGGTGTGTTCTGATTGTTCAAGTGTAGTACTGTGCGTCCTAAGTTAGTCTCACTTAGGGCATAATTTATAGGGTGTATTTAGAGTCTTTGTTCACGTGTCTCGGGTATAGTACCCTTTTACAGTCATCAAAATAAAGCTGAGTTCATGTTTACTCCAGGTGTATGTGGAGGTCTTCTCCAAAGTTCATGCCTCAGGGATTTTTTGTTCAGAATTGAACAATGAAACGTGATTCCATCTGTCGAAGAAGACGGACAGTGTCCCCTCCTCTGTCCAGTTTGGTCAGCATTTTCAATCCATAGAAGTTCATAGCTCGCAAAACACCATTTTGACAAGTGCTTAGGTGTTTCGCTGTAGCATACAACATGTTTGAGTTCTTTACAGCCCGGATGTGCTCCAGTATTCTTTTCTTTAACATGCACTTCTTTTCTTTATATGTACTTTATTCCGCATTTGCATTCAATGACATACACCACGTTTTTGGATGTACATGTGATGTATTGTTTGATTGGCATTAGTTTTCCATCTGGTTCCATTACATTCTTCATTCTTTTGCCTATCTTGCATGCTTTCCATGAAGTACATGGTTTAAAGCCAACGTTTTGTTCCGTCCACCATTTAGGTTGTTGTTTGCTCTGAAAATGGCTTTTGACTAATAGGTCTTGAAGAGATGTGTTTTTTTTGTACGTGATGGAAGGATGTTTGCCAGCCAGTGGCCCTATGTCCGGATCACTGGTTATAAGGTGCCAATACTTTTTCATTTTTTTTGCTATTAACCCACTTTCCTTGTTGTATGTGGTTATAAATCTAGGTGGATCCTTGTCTTGTGGGGGTTTTGGCTTTTCGATCAAAGTCTCTGCTCTGCTGATCTTGTCTACCTTCTTTTTACAGTCTTTTAGCACATAGTCCTTGTATCCTCTTGACAGGAATCTTGATTTGCTTTCAAGTATTTTGTTTTCGGCATCTTCTGGTTCTGAACAGTTTCTTTTTAATCGTACAAATTCTCCGTATGGGATACTTTTTAGTAGTGCTTTCGGGTGGAAACTGGTGCCATGGAGCATACTATTTGTAGCAGTTTTTTTACGGAACAGTGTGGTTTCCAATTTGCCCTCCGAGATATAGACCTGAGTGTCTAGAAAGTCTATTTCCTTCTTATTAGTTGAGCACGTGAATTGGAGTCCAACCTCATTGTTGTTTAGTGTGGAAAAGAATTTCAGAAATTGATCATTCGTACCATTCCAAATTACGAAGAGGTCGTCAATATATCTGACCCAAAGAATTATTCGGTCTAATTCTTCCTGGTCAGTGTTGTTCCATGCTATCGTTTTTTCCCACCATCCCATGGTGATATTAGCGTAATTGGGAGAAAAAGATATCCCCATGGCAGTGCCACATTCTTGTCTGTACAGATCATTATTAAAAAGAAACACATTGTTCGTTAGACACAGTTCTATCATTTTTAGAAGCATTGATGTATGTTCCATTTCTTTGATGCTTCGCTGTTGTAAAAAATGTTTGCACGCTTTCAAGCCTACTTCGTGTCTTATTGATGTATAGAGTGACACAACATCAATTGTCACTAGAAGATAGCCTGGATTCCATGACATATCCATTAGGATCCTCAGAAAGTCTCCCGTGTCCTTCAGATAAGATGGCATACTCTGAGCAATTGGAGCGAGGAAAGTATCAACATACCTGGAGACATTTTCATATAATGAGCTGCAAGACGACACGATCGGTCTCCCTGGTGGATTGATTAGTGTTTTGTGAATTTTCGGTAGAAAATAGACACACGGGGTGATTGGGTGTTCCGTGGTCCTATATTTCCTCTCTTCATCATTTATCAATCCTTTGGCGTGCCAGATTTGCAATTGCTCTTTTAGGTCGGACATCATCTTCGTTATTGGGTTGGATTTAAGTTTACTGTAATGTTGTGGTACATTTAGCTGTCGTTCCGCCTCTTGAATGTAGTCACCAGTGTCTAGGATAACGATATTTCCCCCCTTGTCGGCGGGTTTTATCGTTATGGTCGCATTGTTCATCAGATTTTGAATGGCCTTTCGTTCCTTGATTGACAGATTTTGTCTTTTGTTATCTTTCACCTTTATAAGGTTGTCTAATTCTTCTGTCATGGCATCTGAGAACAGATCAATTTTATTTCCAGGTGATAGAAGTGGGCAAAATCGAGATTTTTTCTTTAATCCAGTGTTTTTGCTTTGATTGGTTTGAATGTTCATTTGTTCCAACATTTGTGAGTCCGTTATTGTATCCCTCTCTGGGTTGAACATCGCATCAAAAGTCTCTCTTAAGTCAGATAGTTGTTCGATGGTAGTCGTACATTCCTCCTCTTCGGCTCGTTCTGTTATATCATTCACATCGTTAGATATCACTTTGTTGGCATGGATTTTGGCCAATTTTAATTTTCTCACGAACTTGTAAAGATCGATTTTTATTTGTGGGTAATCGAAATGGGCTTCTGGACAGAATGATAAACCCTTATTCAATACAGTCTGTTCTTCGTGTGTTAGATGGTACTGCAATAGATTTACAATCAGGTTTGTCACTTCCTGTTGCGGAGGGGATATTGCCTTCTTTCGTTGCTTTGACCTGCGGGTTTTGCGGGTGCTGGTGAGGGACTTGGTTGGTTTTGTGTACCTCTTCCTCTCCCTCTGCTCTGAAAGGGCATTCTCCCTCTCCCTCCTCCTCTGGTGATATTCTTCTCTAGGTTCACCATTCTTACTTCCTCTAAAATGTTGAAGTTTTTTGACTGATCACGTGTTGCTTCTGTTATGCTTGCATCAGATTCACTCCCACTAGACGCCTGTATGTTAGGTGGAAAGTTTTTCTTTAAATTATCGTTTGGATTGTGAAGATCTCTGTGGAAACTACCCATCCATGTGATGCCCCAGTTGGCCCAATTAACAGCTAATGCGTGTACAAGTGTCTTCGATGTTGTCACGCCCAAGTGGGCATTAAAGTACAAATGGCATGATTATATAACAATATATCTCATAAGGCCCAGATGTATGTTAGGCATGTTTCAATATCACAATCCATAATAACACAGTTTAAATGGCCATTGTCCAATGATGTGTTCTTATCCCACAAGTAGTCCCTGCCCCAGTGGGCATCATGTTCCACAAAAAACGCAAACCAGTCTGTGCCATCAAGGTAATTTCATACGTGCTGCCTCCTAGTCCTCCAGTGTCATCTAAAAAGGTTAAAATACATAAAATCAAAACAGACGGCTGACAATATGTCTTAATTGCTGCAACATTCTATACATTTTTCATTCATGAAGGTGTACAGACAATTCTTCACTCATATTTAACCCCGTCGGGGGCAGGCATTGAAAATCGATGATATACTTGGATTCCAGTTTTCTTAGTGATAACTCGTAATTCCCACCTCTAACACCCAGATCTACACAGTCTATTACCACCATGCGCATCAAGGGTTCCTCCTGCATGTCATTGTCAAAGAAATGTCTAGCCACAGGATATTGCTTATTGTGGGAGCGGATAGCCCGCAGGTGTTCAAGCACTCTTTTTTTGGCCTCATGTTTCGTGCTTCCCACGTACCATTTGTTGCATGGACACATCAGGACATATACACTGTAGGGGGTATTGCACGTATGTTTCTTTCTAATGATAAATTCCCTGGTAGTTCCAGGAATAGTCAAGACTCTACAGTCTCTACTATATTTACATGCTTTACATTTTCTACAGCATTTAAATCCCCCAACGGTTTTAGTGTCCTTCCTGTCTAGTTTGGTGACATAATTCTGGCTTAATTCGTCCCGCAATGTTCTCCCTTTTCGGAACGTAATCTGAGGATTCTCTTTTAGATATCTTTTTAGATGTTCATCTGTATTGAGAACATGCCAATGTTTTTTAAAGATTTTCTTGACTTCATGTGATTGCCCTGAGAATGTTGTGATGAATCTGATAGTTTCTGACTCATCCTTCCTCTCTCTTGAATGCAACAATTCCTCTCTAGTTTTGGTACTTATTCGCTGTACAGCTTTGTCAATCACTTGCTTGCTATAACTTCTGCTCAAGAATCTCTGACACATAATTTTCTCTTCCTCTTTTAATCCATCCTGTGTACTGCAATTCCGCCTGGCGCGCAATAGCTCGCCATAAGGAATGCTGTACACAAGATTTTTTGGAAGGCAACTGGAGGCTCTCAGAATGCTGTTGCCTGATGTACTTTTTCTGAACAATTTTGTAGTTAATAAATTGTTCTTAACATTCCACTTTTACATCTAAGAATTCCATACTTTCCTGACTGATATGTTCTGTTAGTTGTAAATTAAGGTAATTCATATTGAGTTTGTCAATAAATCTTTTAGCTGAGATGGCATCACCATTCCAAATAAAACAAATATTGTCAATGTACCGCAGCCACAGGGCCACGTTGTCGAATTCTGCCATATCCCTGATGACCTGCTCCTCCCACCAGCCCATGAAAAGATTCGCGAATCAGGTCCCCATGGCAGTGTCCTGTGACTGATGGTACATGACATCATCAAAATAAAAAAAAGTATTAGTCAGACAAAATGTTATCATTGCCACAATCATTTGCGAGTGGTATAGCAGAGAAGTGGACCTGTTCTTAAGAAAGTGTTTCACTGCCTCAAGACCATGGCTGTGTTGGATACTGGTATAGAGACTACTCACATCCAGAGTTACCAGAGTGAAATTCGTCTCCCAATGAATTTCATTGATAATACTCAAAAATTGAGTGGTGTCTCTAATGTAGGATGGCAATGCCATCACAAAGGGTCTCAGATAGTGATCAATATATTTCGATGTATGTTCCAAAAGGGATCCTATAGAGCATGGGTACTCACAAACTTTCTCTCGGGAGCCGCATTTACAGTGTGGTTTGTGGCCGAGGGCCGCACCGGTGGGGGCGGGGTCATTTGGGGCTGGATCATTGGGGGTGGGGCTAGAGGGGGGGTAAAAAAAATGGTGCCGTTTCAAAACATTACTAGACAATGCTGTATTTCCAAAGCAGATGTAACTACATGCAGCACATGTTTATAATATTTTTTTATTAGCAGACAAGGGCAATCTTAAGTGGGATTGAATAGCAAAGTAATGGGTAAGCCTGCAAATGAAAAACAGGAAACTTTCCTAAAGCCAGTGGTTTATGCAGGAAATGTGTCACTCAATAGGGATTTGAAATAAATGGCATGCACACACACATGTATATACCAGCGCACGTTCACCCATAGGTATCTTAGCGCTGAATAACAGATGTTAATTGCTACCCAACTCATTTTATCGACCTCAGATGGATGAAAGGCAGGACCTGCCGGGATTTGAACCTTGGACCATGAGCTAGAACACAGGCCCCTGCAGTGGACGCATTAGTCCACTGAGCCACCAGACCCAGTGTGCACAGTGTGAGAGCCATATGGAGAGAGGAGAGAGGAGAGAGGGAGAGGTGTGAGAGAGGGAGGGATAAGGAGAGAGGAGAGAGGGGGAGAGAGAGGTGTGAGAGAGGGAGGGATATGGAGAGAGGAGAGAGGGGGAGAGAGAGGTGTGAGAGAGGGAGGGATATGGAGAGAGGAGGGAGGGGGAGAGAGGTGTGAGAGAGGGAGGGATATGGAGAGAGGAGAGAGGGGGGAGAGAGAGGTGTGAGAGAGGGAGGGATATGGAGAGAGGAGAGGGGGGAAAGAGAGGTGTGAGAGAGGGAGGGATATGGAGAGAGGAGAGAGGGGGGGAGAGAGGTGTGAGAGAGGGAGGGATATGGAGAAAGGAGAGAGGGGGGAGAAAGAGGTGTGAGAGAGGGAGGGAGATGGAGAGAGGAGAGAGGGGGAGAGAAAGAGAGAGAGAGAGAGAGAGAGAGAGAGAGAGAGGAGACTTCAACAGACTGCATTGTTTACAGAAGGTGTAACATGAGCCCCTCCCTCACTTATTTATCTAGGGAGCCATCAAAAATGCTGTGCCCACGCCCTTTTTTGGGGGGGAAGGTCAGACAGGGATTAGCCTTTCTGTGCAAGACCACTCCGAGGTGACAATCCTTCGAGCTTGCTGCTTTCCCACGCCGGCAAAGACGGTTCTAGGGGCCAGGTGACCAAAGAGAACTAGTAGTGCTACCTTAAAATAGGTATAGCCTGCTAAAGAGAGCTAAAATGCCCACAAAGCAACACTTGCTTGGCTTACCTTTATCAGACCATTTGGAACCCATCCTAGGTAATGAGAGAAGAAAAGATACATCTACATTCCTGAAAGAAATTTGAGTACAGGGCAGGGACACAGCGCTATTTAAAAACGGATTGAAGAGGAATCCCGGGACCTTGCAGAGAAACGTTTGTAACAAAAAAAAACCATCAAATCAGCTGAGTTGCCAAGGGTGACAGCTCCACCTCAACTTCAAAAGGACTTTGACGGAGAAGAACGACAATCTTGTAAGAACAGACTTTGGTACCGACTCAGGATTAAGGGGCAAAAGAGATTCATTTACAACTATTTGAACAGTACACTGCCATGAATATTCAGCAAGTAAAATAATTAATACGTATTTATTTTAGCAGATACTACACTGACATTTTCATCTACCCAAATGAAAAACCCACAATTTACAGAAGCGTTTGCAGAATAGGAACAAATGCCCATTCTGCCCTATCACCACTCTAGCCAAAAAAAGCAATAAAAAGTTTTAAAAAATTCTTGGATGGTGGAGGGAGGGGTTGGTTAAGCCCCTTTTAATACACTCTGCACTTTACATTCTATGAGACGGACGAAGGCCTCTGGCCGAAAAGCGCCAGTCATTTTTTTCCTGATGCACTGTTATTTGCTTTCAGTTCAATTGAGAAGCAAAACAATGAAAAAAGAATAAAAACTTTGAAGAAGCTACAACCTGAAGTGCTCTGTCTGTGGAGTGCTGCCTTTCTGTGTGCCTCAGTTGCGGTTGTGGAGAATACAAAGGGTAATGCAGGATATGAAGATCCTGTAAAACAGGGGTACCCAAAGTACGGCCCGCAGGCGAGAGAGAGAGGTGTGAGAGAGGGAGGGATATGGAGGGAGGAGAGAGGGGGGCGAGAGAGAGAGGCTTGAGGTGCGATGGGAAGTTTGTCATTCCTATGCAAAAGCACCCCTCCCCCTCCACTATTAACACCGGCTGGAAGGAGTGTGCATTGTCTCGGTGGCTGCGGTGCTTACCTCGGCATCCCTGTGAGGTGGGAGACGCCTCCATGCTCACAATTTGTTTTCAAAACACCGCTAATGATAGTGGGTGTGGGTGGGGAGGTGGAAAGAAGGGGACCGAGGAGGGGGTCAGAAGCATGGCGGGCGGCAAAAATCAGAACACGTACCTGCGGGTAAAGGAACTCTGAATATTCTCCGACTAGAAGGCTGCTGCAAAGATTATCCGGCGCTGCGGGCTGCAAGGACGCCGTCACCATGGATCCAGGAAGCTTCCGAAAGGTCCTTTAAAAGTCAGCTGTAAAAGCGCTAGTTGTAAATGTAAATGTAAATGTATTTGTACTTGTATAGCGCACAGCTACCCGCAGTGGGTTTCCTGGCGCTTGCTTAGGGAACCCGTCCTGGTATTCCCCTGTGAGATAACCCCGGCAGGCTATCCACAAGGTGAAAGCCAGGCATCCCGCCGCGAGGGGCCGTTGTGGAGATTAAGCAAGCTATTGCCCAGAGTCGCAGAGTGTGAACCCGTGAGTCGAGAGGGCACCGGAGCGAGAATTATCGAGTCCGTGGAATTTTTTGAGCCCAAGACCCGCCGAGGCGGGGAATTGAACCCTGGTCCAGGGCCGATCTCAGCTTCCGGGTCTGCCGCCTCTAACCCCTGAGCCACACTTCTCCACAGCTGACTATTAAAGGCCTTGTGCTTCGCGCCGGCCGGGTGCCGTATGTGACGTCACAGAGGCAGGCCAATTAGAGGCAAGCAGTACGCAGAGACGATGGCCGCAGGAGCAAACGTAGTGAATAGGTATTGTATACGTATTCACTACGTATGTTCCTGCGGCCATCTTCTCGGTTTACTAACTTCCTGGGAAAAACGGTGGTATACTGGAAACAAGGTCCGCGGGGCGCCAAGGAAGGACAGGCGGGCCTCCAGCGGCCCGCGGGCCGTACTTTGAGTACCCCTGCTATAGAGGATACTATAGGGCATCCAGGTGGATTGGTTCGGTCTTTATGTAGTTTCGGGAGGAGGTATAGGATTGGTATTTTGGGATGGGCACAATATAAATATTGGTATTCTTCCCATTCTATCAATCCTTTCTCCTTCCACTCCAACAATAGTTCTGTAAATAAGATGTAGGATTCGAGTATTGCATCCTTATTGCATTTGCAATAACAACTCTCATCATTCAGTTGTCTAAGTCCCTCAAATAAATGTTTGTGTTTGTCAAGAACAACGACGTTCCCCCCTTTGTCAGATTGTCGTATAACAATTTCCTTGTCTGACCTTAGAGCTTCAATGGCGTTGTATTGGCTAGATGTAAGATTTTTGTTGGAATTAGATGTTTTCTTATAACGTATTTTCAACAAGTCGTTTAGGACCCCTTTCTCAAATACGTCAATAGCTTCACATTGTACTGTTGGCAAAAATACAGATTTGGGTTTAGAGTTAGAGCCTGGATTGCTATCTAAATCAATACCCCAAGTTTCCCATTCAGGTACACTATCTGCGTCATTGTCTCCCAGATGTAGGGCATGTAACAATTGCACATCATTTAAATCAAGGTTACTAAGAACATTGCTGTTACTCACAGTTTCTTTGTCTTTAGGTTTGGTGCAATACCATTTCTTCAATTTTAATTTTCTTGAAAATAGAAAGAGGTCAATACGTGTCTGCAAAATTCAAATTCTGAGAAGGACAAAAAGGCAGGACAAGTGCTAATGTCTCTATCTCTTCTTTCGTCAGAATACGCTGCAAGAGATTGACCACTGTCATGTTCATTTCTGATTCTTGCTCCTCGTTGCCATTCCCATGGGAGCTTGTGTGGCGTTTGTTCCTCCTCTTTTTTGCCTGTTTATTGCGCTTGTTCCTCTTCTGTTTGTACGACCTCGACCTCTCTGATTCCCCCATCCTGAAATGTTTATGTCCTGTTTTGGCTCATCATTTGAAATTGCAATAAAAAATGTGGCTTCTTTTTTGGATCACTAGATGTTCTTGGTTGGTTCCAGTATTTGAGGCATCTGATATGTTCCAATCTGACACATCACTTTCCACAACTTTAGTTGGTATTCCCACTTTTTTAGGATTCACAATTGCCATCCCTGTTTTTTTATCAAAAAGATGATCATGATTTTTCTGAAATGTTAGGGTCCGCCCAGATTGATAGTCCTTGAAGTCACAAATGAATTTGCGTTGTTTTTTGGCCGTTATCTCTTCTTCCAATTTTTCCATTTTTACTGCCAATTTTTTCAAATGTTCATCCAGTGCTTCTTTTGACATGCTTGTACCAATGTCCGCAATTAATTTGTCAATTTCTATCAGCAATTTGGCACGGTCCTTCAGTGCATATTTAACAAGGATTTTCATCATAATGGTTGAGCATGCTGTAGAATTATCCGACCATTCCTCCAGCATGTCTTGGTCCGGATCCTCATAGGTTGGAATGGTAAAAATCCAAAGACCTCGAGGGACCCATTTTACCTCAATGTATCTTTGCAGTGATTCGGCCTCCCACCATTTAGAGAGTTCTTTCTTATAGAGTCTCTCTAATGTGCTTAATTTTGTTTGCAAGGTCACTTCCAAGCCAATATTCACCGAAATTTGTGCATCATCTGTAGTCACGCCTGTGTCAGTGAAGAAAAGTTTATCAGCCGTCTGTTTTCGACGAGCATCCAATTCACCTGCCATGTTGTTTCTGTATTACAAGCAAGAGCTGTGCGCGTGATCGGGCTTGTAGTTGTTTTTTAGCCCTCACACGCTCTCCGTCTCCCGGGGGTCCATCGTTAAACTCGGCAGTTCTCAAGCTCAGCACACACCTCACTCGAATGCCCGTAAGCGTCTCCCACTCACCGGCTTCCCCGCGGGAATGTACCAGTCTGACCACCGCCTCGTAACGTGTTTGATGGATTTTAAAATGGCCTTGCTCGGTCGTGAAGACAAGCCCACCGCTGTTTGCGGGTTTCTGACGGCGTCAAGTGATGCTGCCCCATGCAGAACGAAGAGAACTGGTGCCCTTACAGGGGAGAAGCCAGTTCAACAAGCTCCGGTTGGCAACCATAAAGCAGGGCAGGTCCCGCCTTGGACTTTTGCATTCAGATGGTTCGAGTACAAGTCATAGAAGGCGCGCCCACTGGGGATAATGATAAAGAACACTACATCACCCACCAGGCCATCTGTGTGGCCATGCCTATAAGGACAGGTGATGTCTTTACTGAGTGTGCTTTAACCAGCACTTTCCTAGACTTTTTGCAACAACGCCTCTGAAGAGAGGATCACCCTCGAAAGGCGTCTGGCGATATGATTATGAACACTGCTTCTCCTTGGTGGTTCCTGCTGGCAGGCTGCCTCCCATTAAATTGGGAGCTTTGAACTTACCTTCGTGTGGCTTTGCTTCTAAAGAGTGCCTGTGTTTGATGGATATATATATATATATATATATATATATATATATATATATATCACGAGCAAATGTCCCAAAATGAGAGGAGCATCAAGAGCTGGTGCCGGCGGCAAGGTTCAGGACACCCTCGCAACAATACTTTCAGCAAAGACGTTTCTATCAAGAAACACGCCGCACACTACTCCGTTTGTTAAATGCTTTGGTTTATTTTCTGTAGGTTCCCCACCTACGCGTTTCGGACATGAAGCTGTCCCTGGTCACGGTACAAACAATAGTCCATCATTGCTTTTCACATTAAATACCTGTGGTCTGATCCCAAGGGAAGAACTTTTGTTATCAAGGACAAAATAACATGTGATTCACAATTTGTGGTGTACCAAATACAGTGTTTCTGCGGCAAGAAATATATTGGCTCGACAATTTGTCCACTAAAGAAAAGAATTCTCGAACATACTAGAGCAATCCAGAACAATGACTCAACCTATGCAACAGCCAAACATCTGAGTTCACATCCAGGAAAAACTTGGAAGGATATGAAATACTCGGGCATAGCGTTGGTCGGTGAAAAGGAAAGAGGAGGTGATCGAACAACCAGTTTGAGACGGCTTGAGTCAAAATTAATAATAAGATTCAAAACTAGAAGCCCTTGGGGTCTCAACGCCGATGAGGAACTTTATGTACACTTATGAGTTTCTGATTACAGTTAAAACACACACATTTCTTTGTCATAGTTAAATGAGCAACAAGTATATACCAGCAGTGAAGTAATTTCTGTTTCCATTCATCAACATGAATTCAATGTATGTGACATTAGGAAATGTAATTTGATTTTAATTTATCCATGCACTATGACTACTGTTGATCTAAAGCAAAAAACGGCACAGTCAAACTCTAGGGCACTCAGCCAATATATCCAACACGGACACTCAGTCCATCACATTGCATGAAATAGGTGTCAGTATGCGCCACACGATGCAAGCCAACTTAGCTACATCATGAACGGTCTCTTTTGACCTACCTGCGCGCATTGCCATTCACCGTCTCTCACACTACATAGAGTTCGAAAGGTGTCGCAAGTATGCTTGGATCCGGTATTTCATACTGCATGATTTGGAACTACATTAATCCATAAAACTACTGGACCCACAATGCACCATAACTGCCATGTGGTGACCACAGGTATTTAATGTGAAAAGCAATGATGGACTATTGTTTGTACCGTGACCAGGGACAGCTTCATGTCCGAAACGCGTAGGTGGGGAACCTACAGAAAATAAACCAAAGAATTTAACAAACGGAGTAGTGTGCGGCGTGTTTCTTGATAGAAACGTCTTTGCTGAAAAAAATAAATAAATAAATAAATATATATATATATATATATATATATATATATACATACACACACATATATTCAAGGTGTGTAAATGTGGAGGTAAGAACATTAAACCTATGCTTACCTATGTATACTCACCTTGGCAATATTTTTGCTGCCTCCCATTAAATTGGGAGCTTTGAACTTTCCTTCGTGTGGCTTTGCTTCTAAAGAGTGCCTGTGTTTGATGGATATATATATATATATATATATATATATATATATATATATATATATATATATATACACACATATATTCAAGGTGTGTAAATGTGGAGGTAAGAACATTAAACCTATGCTTACCTATGTATACTCACCTTGGCAATATTTTTCATTCATATATCATTCATAGTGGCCAATATTTTGTTACCACAATAATAAAACTTGATATTCTGACATATAACCTTCATTCACACCCATTTGGTTACATCCATCAGTTCTTTAGATTGCTCATAATGCATGTCCATAGGTCCATTTAGCTTTCTTTTACATGTCTGTGGTCTTCCCCTCTGTGAACAAAAGATTTGGTTGTCAGCCTGAACTGATTCTATACTCTGGTCTCAGAACCCAATTTTCTCCTGCTTGGCACCTTCTTTCCATCAATTTACCTATCACTGGAAACAAAAGGTATGGATGTCAGAGTGCTATCCCTGCTTTACACCTTTCCAGGCATCTTTTCTGGGTTCTCCTCTTCATAGTCTTCAGTACCGTTTGTTCCTCCTTGTTCCATCTGTCCCTTCTGATTGGGAGATTTTCTTGAAAGACAAATCTAGAGTTTCGTAGTTGTTATTTGGCCTATAACCCTTAAATACCACTTTGGTTCCGGCTCTTTTAAGACCAGGTTGGGTAGATGAACATTTCCCGACTGACATTCCTTGCAAACAACTCTTCTGCAAACGGTTCCTGTAGTCAATGATCTTTTGTAAAGAAGTTTTCACACTTGCAATATTAAATTTAGATTTCCATTACTTATAACTGTAGGGACACTACATTTCATCATTTTAAATATGGATCTAGTTGTTAAGGTAGTTTTCTCATGTATTATTCTATTCAGTTCACCTGTCATTTGTTTTCCTGCAGGTGTGGTATTCTAACTTTTCCCAGAATTCAATCTTATTTAGGAAAGTACTTGCTACCTGAAAATGCACAATTGTTCACTTTCGTACATGAATGAGTTTTTAATGGAATCAGCAGACTTCAATTTTAAGACAGAGAAAGCTGATCACTGCATATGAATCAGATTATCTTCCATAACCGCTACTGTAGCAGAATGAAGCAATGATATGGTGACTTAGACTGTGTTGGCACAGAACACAACCCTCCCTTTGTGAAAGATGAACAATTGAGATGGAAATGGGAGATCTTGGCCATTGGCTTTGTGTGTATATTACAAGAGGAAACAGGACTGTGCCACTGTTTAAACTCCAAGGCCCTCATTATGAGTGGACCAGATTTCTTCCCATTAGGTCGTCTCCACCCCTATTGGAGTACTGATACTGGGGTACTGGATATTCCAGATAGCCAAGTTTAGGGGGTTACATGTGGAACTTTGAGCATCCATTGAGAAATGAGGACGTATTAGCGGAAACAGAAATTTCGGGTCTGATTCCTGTGGTAATTTCTCATTTCTCCCCGGAGAGTCAGCTACATATTTTTAGCATCTGAAATCTCCAGCTGTGGATCTCATAACTGCTATGTGGCTGTAACTCCTATTACCTGCCCCACTGAAATTAAGAAGACACTCTTAAAGTTGGCCAAAATGAGGGGCGTGGACAACACTCTGCTCTCAATACACACTCATTTGAGCAGATCACTCCCACTTGGTCAATCTGGTTAGCACACTTTCCTTGGGATTTTCTTGTCAAATATCAAAATAATGTAAGGCATGGGATGAACTTTAATTATGCTGTAGGAATTGGAGCAATTTTGGTAATTCTCCATTACTCTTCTGATGCAGAATTACTGAAATTATGCAACTATGCCTGCTGGAGTAATTAAGAGTAATTTAAAATCCTACTACAGGAGGACAGGTACAACAAATTAGAGACCACGAGTGGCTGCTGCTCTTTGTGTTGTGTTGCATTTAACACAATTGTCTCAGCTAGATGCTGGATTACGCCTCTTGCATATTTACAATGAATTAATTGCAATTTTGTGGTAATTACGCTTGCTGCATTAACGTGAGTTACGCCCACTCCTCAATATTATCTCTTTCAATTACTTTTGACCTGTTAGCAATAATAGAGTTTCCAATTCAGACAGAAACATAAGTATCATAGAAGATTCAAAAATAATGTCTACAGTTTGTATCAACGAGACTCATGAGCAATTGAGATTTTTGTAATTTTATTTATGTTTTCTATATCTTAAATATTGGTGAACAATATATATATATATTTTGTATGATTCTTTTTATTGAACAGTAGGAATAAAAATCACAAGGCAAAGTTCAATACATTTTCATTTCATATAATGAAATGGTTCTCATTCAGATACATGTACACAGTATATTGACCACAAGTGACTCGCTTCATGCCAACAATAAATCATCTTGAGCTGGTACCAGTGGCGGGGTGCAAATATTCCCTCTATACTCATTCCAGTCATTCCAGATGCAGGACCATTTTTTGGGACATCTCCTTGCTACATATACATACTTTTCACGAAACATACACCAGTCCATGTCCCTTTTCCATGTGGAGACCGCTGGTGCCTGTGTTGCCCCCATGCCTGAGCAATGTTATGTTTCGCTACCATTAACCCCAACGTGACCAAGGTGATTCGTGTGTTATTTAGGTCTGTGGGCTCCCATACGTTCACGAGACATATCTTAGCCTCCAGAGGGAGAGCCTGTTCCAACACTTCACCCAGCACCTCATGCATCTTCTTCCAGTACTGCTGAACAAAGGCGCACTCCCAGAGTATGTGGGGGAAAGTGCCCTCACCTCCACAGCCCCTTCTACACTTGCCATCCACCGCTTTCCCCATCTGTACCATTCCAGGTCCCGTAATATAGATCCGGTGCAGAATTTTAAGTTGCACCAGCCTGTCTCGCGGCAATGGCCACCTCCTGAGGTGAAGCTAACGCCGTTACCCAGTCTTCGTCATTTAATATTATACCATCCCGTTCCCACTTTTCCCGCAGCCTCCCCAGGGGGTCACCAGAGGGATTCACTAAATTCTTGTACGTGAGCGAAATGGCTTTCGTTGGTAAGTGGCCATCGAGAAGTCTGTCTTCAAGAGGCTTGGACTCCGCGAGGGTCTCTCCCTTTTGGAGACAGGATTGTAAGGCATGTCGGACCTGTAAGTATCTAAAGTACTCTGTGGGAGCCAGCTCATATTCCTGCTGCAGTGCGGAAAATGGCTTTACCTCACCTTTGACCCATAGGTCACCTATTTTGGATATGCCTCTGAGGTCCCATTTGTCGAACCCTTTGGTTGTCCATACGTTCCCAAGCCGTTCTATATCCCATAGCGGTGTTGCCAGAGTTAATTTGTGGTCCCACCCCATACTTCTGGTAGCTGCCTTCCAGACCTCCACCGATTGCTTGGTTGGACCGGTGAGGTAAGATGACCAATATTTAGATGGTTTTGTGTAATCAAAGTACATGCAAATTATTTACCTGGTCTATCAATACATGCAACACACTTGACACGCCACTACTTGTCAACATGTGCAATTTGTAAATAATCTATGTTCTAGACAAAGATTAATTGTTTTTAATGGAAGGTTAGCTTTTTCTTTTACAATATCCATTTGGAACTGATTTAAAGTGCTTAATGTAGTCATACATAATGAAAATGACCTAGTGAAAGGATATGCTAGAGTCCTGTGTATCAGCCTACGCAGAAACATCTGCTTGCTCAATTTACAACTGAATACTATAACTGCATCTGCTTGTGCCAACCACATCTGCATGCTCCGGACTTTTCTGGCCACAGTGTTACTTTGTCCTATTTCAACTTAATTATTCCTAATGAGTGCCTTCATCTACCTATTAGCATTAGTATTTCAGCAGGAACATTGAGTACTTCACTTGATTAGTGTATTGAACGTTTATGTTTATTTTCATATACAAAAGGGGTTACTTGTTTGATTGAGCATATCTAAATCCGTATACCCGGACACAGATACACAAATACACAGAACATCACTTAGCTATAGACCATGAGCACCGTGGCAACTGTGGTATGGTAATATCCCACCTGGTATTACCAACACTACGCATATGGTCGTACAATGGTAATACTGTTAATATCATACAGGTGCCCTCTGGAATGGTGAGTAACATGGGGGAACCTGTGCTACTGCACTGATTTCTATGTGATATTCAGGATTATGTGCCTACTTGTGTTGACAAATACTACCAGGTTTGACTTGGTGAATTTGTTCTGGGTGTTACCTGCAGTAATTTTGCATGCAGAAGTACCACATGGCTAGTAATAGCGATTTGGTCCGAAACTCTTGTTTTCACCCAAATTACTAGGAAAAGCCATTTTGCACTGATTTCCTTAGTGCATAGGTCTTCAAATAGTTTTTATTGAAAGAAAATAGAGTGGCAGTGAGCATCTCTGTAATGGACCATCAGTTGTGTGAGTGTGTGTGTGGTGGCGAGCGGGGATAAAAGCTCCCAATAATTCTCAAAGTCTCTCCCCTATTTCTGATAAAGGATCTCATTGTCAATAGTTTTCACACTTTATGAAGTCTAAACTGCTACTGGCATGTAGGCAATCATGTATTTGATTGTATTTTTAACTGTTTTTTTAAAGGGATAACTGGACCTAGCTCCAAAGGTGAAAGTGCTAAAGATGTCCACAACTGACAAATTCAATGGAATAACTATTAAAAAATATGTTTTCATTCTGTGGGACCCTGATGATTTTTGTTACACCAAAGGCAGTGCAGTGTTGCTGGGATTTTGCACATACACAGAACTATGGACAGGTAAACAGGACCTGTGTATAGGGGTGTACCAACCTATAACATTAGTACCCAAAATCCCAAAACCGACTAGCTATAGTGTCCCGTTCGTTCCTCTCCAAAAATCATGAAGCTACAAATGATTAGACAACCCAGAACACAACACTCCAGACTCTCTCAGGAATCGCGGGAGCAAGGCATACTCTTTCACACACTCACTCGAACTTGTCCACAATAAGAATTGGCAAAGTCAATGAAATACTTCAAAATGTTTATTTCAACTATTGTGCTCTATAATACAGTATACGGGCCACTACCAGAAGCAACATCCATATACTCAAGACAATTAGCATTGTTACAATTCCATAGAGTACAAAGGGGAAGTCATTATATAAAAATAGTAGGAAAAGGACCATGAGGCCTAACCACCCTCCCCTTGACTGGAAGAAGTTTATTTATATAAAAAAAGCTCTCTAGGCTTTGACAGCAGACCCCATACCTTAAAGGCTGGATGTAAGGTTTACATCATAGAAAGAGCGGAGCACTTCTCTATGGAAAGGCTTTCTCCCAGTGTGTTAAAATAACATGCATCCCTGTAATATCAAAGCACGAGACCCCAGCATTGGAGATGTGTTTAGCATGTTATGTCTAGGTGCTAGGGACTGACCAGTACAAGGGGTATTTTTTATCCACCTTACACATCGTGTTCAGACTAAACTCCAGGACAAGCAGAGAACGTGAAAAGCAGCACGTTCTCATGTGAAAGGCGCAAACAGAGTCTTGCAAAAACATTGTCATGTAGTAACGTGCGCAAAAGCAGCATCATGGCAGCAAAGCTCATGCTAACTTAGCAATGTCGACAATGTCCCTAAGGGCCATATAACAGCAGCATTAAAAAGTTTGAAGACTATTTTCTTAGTGTGTCTATGACACCTTTTCCTTTAAAAATGCAATTAGATTTCCCATCTAGGTCAGGGAAGTTATGGATCAGTGTAATTATGTCACCATGATACTAAAAAGAGTAGCCAAGTCATACAGCCATTACGGCTTGGCAGTGTATGCTGCTTGAAATATCGTTGCAGAACTTGAAGACTCTTTCAATTTACCTCAGAGCTCGCTGCTGCACCAAAAAAAAGCAATAAAAAGCGCACTGTGCTGTTTCTTCCATGCTCATGAGGGACATTCAATATTTATTGTGGTTAGTGAACTGCACCACTACATTTGATACTTAAAACCTGATTTAGAGTTCACCAGACTGGTTACTCCATCACAAATGTGACAGATATCTCACACTTCTTATTACAAGTGCAGGATATCCTATGACACTTGTAATAAGGTGGACATGATATCCATCACAGTGATGGAATACACATCCACTCTAAATCAGGCCTATAGTACTGATGACTCTAAAACTGATCCCTTCCACAAACTTGCTAGATTTTGCACATGGCTTTAACCTTTTCCATACTGAGAGTTACTTCTGATCATTGAACAACATCCTCAGCTTCTACCCAACTCAGGGATTTTGTAAGCGCACACAAAACACTACCCTTGAAATACCCCAATGAGAAGATGATTTAAAGTCACAAAAGCTATAGCATAAAAGGTTTCCTATGGAGTACCCAAGGATCAGTTTTGCCCCATTGTTCTTAAGAGAGAGAAGCAAAGAGAAAACAGAGATAGAGAAGAGAGAAAGAGACAAAGGAAGAAAGAAAGAGGAAGAAGGAGAGGAAAGGAGAAAAACAGAGCAAGTGAAGAGAGACAACAAGAGGAAAAGAAATTAGAAAAAGATGGAAGCATACACATTCTGAAAAAGAAGTAGAATAATAGGAATGCGAAAATGAAACAGAAAAAAGAAAGAAACAGAAAAAAGAGAAAAAATAGAAAGGAGACAAAAGATGAAGAGAAAAAACAAACAGTTAAAGGAATGAGTCACAAGGAAGAACAAAAATAGTTCAGCAAGACAAAAAGAAAAAAAAACAAAAACAAAAAACGGGAAAGAGGGGAAAAGAAGGAAACAAGGGAAGAGGAAAGACAGAGGGAAAGAAAAAATAGAACAAACAAACAGAGGAGGGTAGAAAAATAGAGAAGAAGGAAAAAAATAAAGAAAAATAGATAAAGAAGGCAAGACTGAAAGAAAGAGGAAGTAGGAAAGTAGAGAAAGAAACAGAAAATAAGCAGAGAAAGAAATAGATATTTATTTATTTTATTTTGAGAGTTTTATATAGCACTGCCACAGGAAGGAGACAGCAGCGGAGAAACGGATGAGACATATGTCCGAAGTCCAGCTGGGTAGGTGACAGCCATAGAGCAAGAAAGGGGAGAGAGAAAAAATTGAGTAAGAAGGAGAGACAGAGAGAAAAGGGGAGGAAAATGAGAGGACTATGGGAAGAAATGAGAAACGAAAGAAAATGTAGAAAAACAGCAAGTGAGAAAACAGAAAGAAGAAAGGAAAAGAAGCAGAAAGAATGTGAGAAAGAAATCTAGAAAGAAGACGAAGGAAGAATTAGATAATGAACTAGAAAGAAGGAGGAGACAACATGGTGAGGAAAACATATCAAGAATGAAGGGAATAAGACAAAAGGAAAGACAGAAAGACAGAAGAAAGAAGAGGAGAGAAACAAAAGAGATTGAAAGAAACAAGTAAATAAAGGAAGAAAAAGGTTTTTCAGAGGGTGAATTATAAAATGCAAACTACTCAAAAACAGCCTGCAAGTTACTGGTAGCTCATGATCAACCTGTTGGAGACACTTGCCTTAGTTGCTATCTTCTGAAAAAAACTCTCTAGCTTTATCCAAATGAGTCCAGATTTTTCTACTGCGTATTTGCTTTCAACTCTGTAAGAGATCTAGCAGATACCTTTCTTTTGAGAACTATGGGAAATAACATTGTAATAGATTGTGTGGCCCACTGATTTCAATGTAGTCAAAATTAGTTTTCCTTTCTTAGAGATTTTATTAAACTTCTCCACTAATGATGTCAAGCTGGGTGACTTTCGAAAGATAACCTTGTCCTTTGCCCATACCTTTGTGGCGTGGAACAACTGCTCTTCCTAAATCCTGTTGAGACTCCCATGTATTGGTGAGCAGATAAAATGTACACTTGTGCAAACTCCCACGTGGCTCTTTGGACCCTATTCACACAGGTAAATGTGGTCACAAAGATATGCTTATTACCAAATTTACCTTTCTCATGTCTACCAGGAATTTGCAAATGATTCCTTATAGGCGTAAGCCCATTTATTTGCCATGAGATCTCCACCTCAAGTGCTGAGTTTTCTGTGACCATAGATCCCACTAGGGTGGGAAAGTGGGCATTCAAAAGCATGGTTAGTATTGGAAGTTTGTCAGCATTCACAAACTCCTCTCCTTTCCACCTTGGAAATGGTTGGAATTTTCATGCCAGCCTGGCATAAATTTTTTCTTAGAGTAGAAGGAGAAGTGGATCACTGTCAAGCTTGGTGGAGGGGGGAGAAGGGTTGTATCGGAAGGGGTTTCTCTACAGTGAATATATTTGACACAAAGAGAAAGTAGGAACAAATAAGTGTGCTTTTGCACAGGGGTTCCTATTCTCACAGTGCAGCGTTCTTAGTGGTGGAGAACTCTGCATGGTAGGTATAGGATCCAGTTAGGAAGGTCACATGATCTTCCCTGGAGTACGCATGAAAACCTTTCCTTGAGTATATATTGGTTTTTCTGAGAATTTAGGAACACTGCTAATTTACACTGCAACATAGGTGCAAATCTACGAGTGCAGATGTCCGACTTTCTTTAGTGGATTGAGCCCATTGTTTCTTAAATCGGATAGCATTGTCCTCGTAAGTTTATTACTGTGTGGTCTGCTGCTATTAAGGACAATTCAAACCTGAGGCACAGATTTTTCTGCGGAAGCACCGATGTCCTAGTTTTTGCAGATTTTATTCATATTGATACATTTTCAAAAATTTTGAAAATTGCCTGCAAATTTTATATCTGAATCTAAATTTACAGGCAGAGAAAAAGTGCGTAGAAACATTCAAAAAAAGGACAAATGACTGGTGACAGCAATAACAGCAATCAATATAGGCTAGCATCTCCGCTGGTACCGACTAAGGTGGACATTGATTAAAATACCAGGATAGTTGAGTTGGCAGCTGGGCTGAACTGTGGATACCAGCATAGTAAGAATTTGCAGAGAAGTCACCCAGCTCAAGACATTAGCGAATGATTAACTCCTATCACATGTAAATGATTGCAGCAAGCACTTGTGAGCTGTTAGTTGTATAAACATGGAAGATCAAAGCTGAGGAAAGCTGCGGAGAGTGTGCAAATACAGTGGGATTGCGAAACTGCTAAGAAATGTGTGTGGCACAGAGACGTGTGTGGGAGGCACACCTTGTCACCAGACCTCAGACATTGCAGCTCAAGAAAGAGATGAGTGCGAATGGGGTAGAGAACCTGCATATTTCAATTAACTTATGTTCTAAATAGTATCCAATCTTTCAAATACATTTAGTGACTGCCGTTTAATGTACCTTTTTCAACGATTTTGCGTTGTGTGAGAAAAATACTTTTAATTTTTTACCATTGTTGAATAATTTTTAGGTTTCGCCCTGGCCGTAGCACTGCGAAGCAGTGCTCCGCCCAGGCGAAATCTTATGTCCTACAGTATGGGGCTTTGTCCGGCCTCTCGATTCCATTGGCTAGCTCCATAAATGGAGGCTAGCCATTGGAAGAGATTGGCTGTCAATCACACTTTCCACGTCGGAACGCGATTCGGGGCCGTTTCCGTGTCTTTTTTTAAGTCCCGCCCCTTGTTGCCTGGGCCGCGCTGTGATTGGCTGCTGGCCCGGGAAACCCCCGTGACGTCATTCCCCCGGGCCGCGCTGTGATTGGGTGCCGGCCCGGGACCTGACTTGTTATTACCTTTCGTTCAGACACTCCGACCCCGCTTTGCACGAATATATGTCCTTTTCGGTGGGTATCCAGCGCGCAGCCTCTAAGTACTCAGGTTGAACCCAGACCCCTGCACAGTTCCCGGTGTGCTTACATCCTTGAAGTTTTCCCCGCCTCCTGAATTTCTGTGCTACTATTTCTATCAATAACTTTCCTGTGCTGGGCTTCTCTAATTGCTTGTACTGCTCTGGGACGCACACTCCCAGCCGGTGCTGCTGTGTTTACAGTCTCTTGTCTTGCTGCCTTTAATGCGCTGTGTTTATTAGGAGCTCCCTTTCTTTTGGCGTACCCATGGTCCCATGCCTTTTTATCTCCGAATTCACATAACACTGTTGTTGTTTTTATATGTATATGACTCATACTACCCCTGACAGTGTAATTCAACAAAAGGATTACAACAAAGGAATGTATTTTAAAAACACGCCCGCGCTCGTGTGCCTGTATTCTGTTTCATTTCTTTATATTGTGAATGGGGCTTGTCACATCAGTTCTTTTACTACCTGGGAGTAGCCGTGGCTGTAGCAGCCACCTTTCGAATTGTGAAACCAGGGTGGGATCCCGGCTTTGGGTCAACATCCTGTGATTCTGGGCAAATCACTTACCTTAAACTCCTCATGCTTGGTATTCTGATAAAGCGCTCTTATGCCCTCTGTTTAATATCTTCAGTAAGTTTGCCCTAAATGCCAGTTTAGCAGCGCGTGCCTTATGTAATTTCACTTGCATCACGTGTCCACACCCTGCCAGGTCTGCCATATAAATCAATCCTTCTCCTCCAATTCGCCACTGTTTCTGCGTTCCTATTTTACGACCTGTACCTAAATGGCCCCCAGCCATTCCGAAGGCCCTAGTCTGAAATAAGAATGTCCCTTCCCCATGAAATCTGTCTTTAAAAGCCACCAGCCTGACGTGTACATGACTTTACAGAAGACCTTTGGGCTCCTGAGTTGAGACGGACTCCATCCCAGCCCCACAGCTCTTTCAGAGGCCCCCCTCTGGTACGGAACTGTCAATTCTGTTTACTTTACCTGCCAGTTCGGACCTGATTTTATTGCACTGAGTTAGCTCGGCATGTTTAATGCTCCGAATGCAAAGACTTATCTAAAGCGTCCCCTACTGAGCCAGCTGACTCCGACCTACCTATACGTAAGTTTAATAAAATTAGTGCGATGTGACATTATGTATTGAAAGTGGTTTAAGAAGTTGTATGTTACCACTGAGCATATAATAGTGCCTTCCACACCCCCATCCCCTCCCCCAACCGCCTTCCGATCAAGTGTGCGTGGGCGATGCCAATGCATTTAAAATCAGTTTGACACCCCCGAATCTCCTGGAGTGTTCATTTCTCACGTTTCCTTACTTCCTTTGCCGATTATTTTTTAATCCCAAAATATTGTTTCGAAGGTGCCTATCCCAGTAAAATAACGGCGTGGTTGTGTTATTGCTAAAGAAAACTATGTGCCAACTGTACATCACCAATCCCAGTCTCAGTATATAAGGTTTATATACTTTCGGAGCGCATTTCTGATTATCCTGCAGGACACACTATTGAATATGAGATAGCTCATGAGGTTTGTGTTCCTGTTGCAGAGACCTTCCCAGAAGGTCCCTTTGCAGTAAGATGTCTCAGCAGGTCTATAAACCTGCTGCAAATATATCTCTATATCCGAAAATCCCACACTCCAACTAGATATTCTGGTAAGTAAGTATTCCTGCTGCAGGTGTGAGGTTTGCCTCCAGGTTATGGGTTACAAATCAAGAAATATAACTCAGGAGATTCATGCAAGTCCTCCAGAAATCTAGGTGTAATGCACACATCTGTTTTAAGCAAGCATAATATAGCCATGTGGGTAAAGCACCTGCTGCAGAGATCTTTCAAACATCCAAGTCACACATTTCAGAGCTATTAGCATAGCTTAGTGTGTTCATGCACCTGCTGCACAAAAATTATATATCCTATGGACCACATACCCCGTTGGGACATATGCAACAGTGATAACTAAACTATGCGACAAAGAAATATACATTATGTGATTTTAGGCCATATAGGCAACTCACTTTGAAGTATTCTTTATGCATCCATTTTGACATTATACAACACAGATACAAGAGGGACCTGAGTGTTACTAAAACACAAATGATTCCTTGGGAATCAACTATACACAAATGGACAAATTCACTTCACAAATATAATCAAAAACAATTCGCACCTACTGAAGACAATTCTCTACAACCCTACTGATCACATTTTTTGAATCACAGTGAGATAGCCCAGTGAGTTAATATATCTGCTGCAGAGTGTTGTGTGTTACCTGCATGCCACATGTGTTAATCCTATTGAGCTAGCTTACTAGGTTGTGTACTTACTGTACACCTTTGAGTGCAACCTTCGTGTCACAGGTTTCAATACCAGAAAGAAAGCTCAGCGAGGCAATGCACCAACAACAGTCATACATGTATGCTTTCAAATAACATAAGACAGGAAAGCATCATAGTTTCCAGTACTTTCCCATTCCGAGCTCTGCCCAAACTCCAGAGGGAAAGACCACCAAATGCAATCCCTCATTGATTTTATCACTCTTCCCACCTCACTCATGTGTTTGATTTCAGGTCTTCAAGCACAGTTTCTTTTCATTGTTTCCGTCCCTCAATACCACACACTCCTCCTCTTCTTGGGGTGTCTTCTGCATACACAGGTGCCTCTTTATGCATATGTTGCCTGCTCTCCCCTTCTTCTTCACATGCTCTTTCTGCTACTCTTTCTGGAGTTCATTCACCCCTTGGTGCGCAAACTACCTATTTCTTACAGTTTATCTATTCTATGCAGCTCTCACCCATATCTAGCTACCAGGCCACATAATTCCACTCTACAAAGCTACTCCACACCGCACAAGGGTCAGTGTGGCACAGTCTGGAGCAGTGTCTCCCTCCCACGCAACATTAGAAGGGAGGGCTCAGCCCATTAGGATAGTTCGTTTCATCCTGCTGCTGGTCTGACTGCGAGAGCAGGTTTTGGGGCGGAGTTCTATGTAGTTCTTCCCTAAAAAAAATGTCAACAAACAGTTGTGTCGCCTCATCTTCACTTCGAGCATCTGGCGACAAACAGAGGTTGGGCGTGCACAACATAATAAAGTGTGGGGGACGGGGACGGGGGGGGGGGGTTCAGACTGTGACATCACACGCCGAAAGGGAGGACGCTTTCTGCTATTATAAAGGGTCCAGCATGCTACTACATTTGTATCACTGATAAAATGCAGATGGACATTACCGTCATTATCCCACCTCACAAACTGATATTAGCTGCCAAGTGGATAAATGCATTGGGTGGCCCCTAATGCCAGTCCTGTTCTTTTGGGCAGCAGCGTATTGCATTCTGGGTCTTGTTTTACCTTTTTTTCTCTCAGAAAATTTAAAAACTTCCAATGGAGTTTCCCATTCTTCTCCCAAGATTTGGATTATTGTTACCTATTGTCAGCACTTATGTTGTGAAGTATTGCACCTGATTATCCGTGCCATAAGCTATACATTTTCTGCTTCTGCACCCACCTTCCCAGTTCTTCCCTTCCATCCTCATCTTTTGTGCACAAGCCTGATGAAGCATGTTATCCCCTTACTTCATGGGCGTGTCTACACTTTCTGCTGCGTGTACATTCCCTCGGTTGTAAGGAAATCAAAAGGGGGGAGGAAGAGGTGGTGCTGTGTGGCACCGAGGTGGGCACGTCCTCCTCTTGCAAAAGTAACTGTAATCAAACAGGTCCACCTCAAACAAAGAGGTCAGTGCGTATCTTGATGACCTTGGGATACACACATGTGGTTAAAATACCCCTCACACACCAAAAGGGCCCTTGGTGTCATGCTTCATCATCGGGGTCTTCCCGCCCGGCTGCCGGACGGGGCAGTGCTGCGACAAGCGACTACGCTGGAGCACCTTTTTAATTGTGGGTGCTATGTGAGTGAATGGAGTGAGTGTCAGTGGGGTCAGGGGTGATAGGTGAGTGATGTTAAAAAATACCTGGCCTAGTGATACAAAAAACTATTTAATAAGCACTGGCTGGTATTGTTAAAAAAAGGTGGTGTCGGAAAGGGTAAGCGGATTTATGAGCTTACTTTCCTGTGTGGGTCGACATGTTTCGGGGCGACATGCCCCTTCGTCAGGACCGGGGTAAGAGATCCCCCTGTCACTCACTAGTGTGTCGCCACGGTGGGTCTAATTTTTACAAAAAAATAAAACTAAAGGGATCAATGTGTATGTATATATATTTTATATTACTAGATACACATCCCTAGCTATGAAGTAAAGTACTCATGTAGTATGCTCTTTACGATGAGGACCAGTGCCTCATGTTTTTCCACGGAGGCCACGGACGGAGGAGGAAGCACAACGAGGCTGTGGGTTGATTGGACCCCTATTATACCCTCTGATCTAGGGCTGGCCCATGAGGCACTGGTCCTCATCGTAAAGAGCATACTACATGAGTACTTTACTTCATAGCTAGGGATGTGTATCTAGTAATATAAAATATATATACATACACATTGATCCCTTTAGTTTCATTTTTTTGTAAAAATTAGACCCACCGTGGCGACACACTAGTGAGTGACAGGGGGATCTCTTACCCCGGTCCTGACGAAGGGGCATGTCGCCCCGAAACATGTCGACCCACACAGGAAAGTAAGCTCATAAATCCGCTTACCCTTTCCGACACCACCTTTTTTTAACAATACCAGCCAGTGCTTATTAAATAGTTTTTTGTATCACTAGGCCAGGTATTTTTTAACATCACTCACCTATCACCCCTGACCCCACTGACACTCACTCCATTCACTCACATAGCACCCACAATTAAAAAGGTGCTCCAGCGTAGTCGCTTGTCGCAGCACTGCCCCGTCCGGCAGCCGGGCGGGAAGACCCCGATGATGAAGCATGACACCAAGGGCCCTTTTGGTGTGTGAGGGGTATTTTAACCACATGTGTGTATCCCAAGGTCATCAAGATACGCACTGACCTCTCCATTCCCTCGGTTGGCCACCTACCTTACTCAATATTTTTTACATAAACGTTTATACCTACTTATGGCTTTGATTCTCTATATCGATAATCAGTTTGGTCTTGCCGCTTCTGCAACTTTCTGTAAACAGATCAATACATCAGAATTAAGTTACAGACACGAATTACTGAAACTAATGGTTAAAGAGCCAAAGGGCCTATCACCATGGCGTTTTGAAGTCTGTAAATTACTACTGCTTCATATTTCTTTGTGAATATTGACCTCAAAACATGCAAAATTGCAGTTATCAGCGAATATTCATATAGAGTTAGTACAAATAGGAAATTCATTGCTTTCTTTGTACTTTTGCTATCAGGGAGCTTGATGTTCCAGGGCTAATTCACAAAGGCATGTAAGAGAACTTCTGTGGTACTCCCTTCCCACACTCATGATTGTTTTTAAGAATTGACCACAATCTTGAGAGATTTTCTAAAGAACAACAAATCGGATTTGACGCGGATATCATGTAAGAGTTCCATCATTTGGTGGTGACAACAAAGACAGCACTGCCATCAAGTCACCTTTCTTGAGTTGGTCATATGAAGAAAAGCTAGGCTGGTAGAATGCAAGGCCCTGCTTGCACTAGTTAATTTTTTTTTTTAAATTCTTTTTATTGAGGACATCTTAAATGTGTTGCAGATACAATAACATTCTCACATCACATTCTTCTGTGGCCTATCTAATGACACAATTCCATTATAATTCTACTTCTAATATGGGGTGATTTTCTGCCTGAGGGGGTTGGTTAAATTTTGAAGGGACAAAGTCTGGGTAGTTTAAGTACCGCTTCCGCCTCTTCAAGCAGTGGAGCACAGTGATTATTGCGACAAATGTTGAACTAGATTCAGAGTAGCAATCTCTCCCACTCAGCTGTTCCCTCCAACAGCTTGTGATTCACACACTTGGATCCGGGCTGATCACCCACAGTGACAGACTGCATGAAGCATGAAACATTTTTGTATTCCCTTTAAAACACGTAAAATGACATTTCTCTACTAAAGGTGTCTCCAGAATACAATAATGTATTTTAAAATTTCATTTCAGCAGAGTAAAGCTGGTACTAGTGTGTGGAAATTAAATAACGAGGACAAATCCTGACCTGGGCAGGGTCAACATGGTCTGGCAAACAGGCAAACGAGAGGGAAGGCGAGCATTCTGTTGAAGGAATTGTCTCACCTTGTGTGTGAGCATTTGGTCAACAAAGTGCAGTGCTGAAAGCTTGTCACCGCACTGAAATCTACCTGACCATTGCTTCTGAGAGAGGGGGTACTGGCACAGTGTGAGACATTTGTTCACTTTAAGAGAACTCAAAGTGATCGATTCACAAAGGCATTGATCAGCATTGGAAGTAGTACTACAGTTGTACTCTTTTTTTATACTTTTATACTAGTCCCTTCTAGTAAAAGTGCAAAGAAGTTGACCCAGTCCTTTCTATTGGTACCAATTTGTAAATGAATGTTCCCATTTTACACTTGTAATCGGGGGTCTACATACGTACGACTCTGTGAGGGTATGCAGCATGATTCCTTCATGAAAGTATAATCTTGTATTTTTTTAAAAGAATAACAATACTTAGAAATATATTTATATATTTGTTAGCGAAATGATTGCTAAATGATCTAAGCGTTGTACGGGTACCACCCTCGAGGAGTACGCCTTAACTGCTCAACATAAACTATATTAACTGAATATCAAGGCCTAATGAGGGCCTACTTGTTAATTCACTAAGCTTGCATTAGTACATGGTTCCTGTTTTATCTTGTCATAAAAAATACCAAATAATGTGCTGCAATCTCACAAGCATACCACTAACCGTGCATTCTCATGGGCAGAGTCTTTTACCTATAGTATACTTGGACTAGGACCTAAAACCAATAAAGAGCATCTGCCTGTCCTGGTGCAATGGAACATGGGCAAACTCAGGGGTGGCTCCTCTGCTTGAGCGGAGGAGTGTCGCCCCCTCCAGCTGTGAGCGCAGCATGCACGTACGAATAAGTAAAATGGCATGACAATGCCATTTTACTTAAATGCTGCAGGGCAAGGGCAGGGATGAATCCTGCAACTGCAGGATTACAGATGTCCCAGCAGTGCGCATGTCGGGTTCTACAGCCAGCCCAACATGCACACTGTAAACCCAGAAAACCACTGACTGTGAAACAGCGAGGCGGTTGCTGGCACAGGCCCCCAGCCTCAAAATGGGCACTGGGTTAGCCTGCTCCCACCAATCCTGGAGCTGCTCTCAGCATGACAGCAGCTCCAGGAATGGTTGTATTGGTGTTATCTGAGCAGCAAGGAAGTCCTTCCCTTTCCTGCTCTTGGACGTTGATCGGGGAAAGAGGTGCACCATACTGCCTACCATATTTTTATAGTAGTAGCCGCCACTGGGCAAACCAAGAGTGCACAAGAAGGGGAATGAAGCATATGGAGAGCATGTTCTGCTGAAGAAAACAATTACTAGAGCAAGTACAAGTGACAGCATGTGCGTTGGGCGCTAAACACATATTCTTAAACAAGAATTGTTTAGTCACCGATAACCTGTGGAGGAAGTTGAAGTTTGATTTGAAAGAAACATGTTAAGGTAAATTAAGTAACAGACGTAGCGGCTTCCTTTAGCACAATTTGAAGGGGACAGAGAAAATATTTAGTTATGCCAAGCAATACTGGGCTGCCAACAACATGGCATAGGATGCACTGATCTGTATCTCTGGAAAAGCACCCATCCCGACAGACCACGCACGGAACCTAGGCGTCATCCTGGACTCTTCACTCTCAATGAACAGACAATTCAGCGCCGTATCCTCATCCTGCTTCAACATTCTTCGCATGCTCAAAAAAACATTTCGCTGGATCCCCACCGAAACCAGAAAAACAGTCACACATGCTCTGGTCACGAGCCGACTGGACTACGGAAACACCCTCTACGCAGGTACTACCGCTAAACTCCAGAAGAAACTCCAACGAATCCAAAACGCCTCAGCCAGGATCATATTAGACATCCCGCGCAACGAACACATCTCTGGTCACCTGAAAGACCTCCACTGGCTACCCGTCAATAAGAGAATCACTTTCCGGCTGCTAACCCACGCACACAAATCACTCTACGACATCGGACCAGAATGCCTAAACTCACGACTGTCCTTCTACACCCCCTCCCGCCAACTACGTTCTTCCAGCCAAGCCCTCGCCACTGTACCTCGCATCAACAAGACCACCATGGGAGGCAGATCCTTCTCATACCTGGCTGCTAAAACATGGAACTCACTCCCCGCTTACCTTCGCCTTACCCAGAACCACCTAGCATTCAGAAAGCAACTTAAAACGTGGATATTTGACAAGTAATCCTCCTCCCCTTCCTTAGCGCCTTGAGACCCTCTGGGTATGTAGTGCGCTATATAAATGATCTGACTTGACTTGACTTGACCTGGGCACCATTTCCCAAATTCCTGATAAATACTGTGCGAGAGGGACTCCCTCACGTGTCTTGATGGTACCCTCCTCCCGCACCAGTGATGATAACTTAAACTGGTAAGTTTTGCAGGATTGCAAAAGATACTGTCTGAGTTGACAGACCGGGGAGGGGAACCCAAGATGCTGCCCAGGGAGCTGACATGGCTCTGAGGAATGCTGACGTTCAGACTGTGACACTGAAGAAACACCTTGGTGTGCAGACGAGGCGACAACCCATGATTCAGCCGAGCTTGGGCGACATCTGTTAAAAGGGATGCCATACCAGACCTCACAGGAATAGATCACTGGACACAGACGCCAGGCAGCAGGCAAGGAGAACGCTTGCAACCCATCAGCCCCTGCTGCTGGCTGAGGTGAGTGATTATCCAGGCCAAACCAGGAAAGTGAGGGACTACTATGTAGAGGTAATCTGACAAAATATTGAGCAAAAATATCTCGAGTTACAAATATCATGCCAAAAAAATTGTGATGTCAAGATCTTAACACAGAACCTAGTAGGTAAGAATGTTTTTTTTTAGGTATTATAAAATCTTATTTTAAATACAGTTGTGTATAATATTGTTTTTAAAAATAGTTGCATATAGTATCTTTTTTATTACTTTAATGAATTAGAGTTATTTTATTGCTATATGTCATTAGTGTTATAATAATAGTTGGGTGTGTGTTGTTATAGTATATTTTGTAAATTTTAATGTGAGATTTATTTTTGTCTAAATTTAATTATGTAACTGCTTTTATGATTTTAATTAATCGAATAAAGCTTGGCTTGACTTGACTTGGTAATTTGGTAGTTAGTTGTTGGGTTTGTAACGGATAGGATGTGAACTTTTAAATGTACATATTTATATTTAATTTATGTATTTAATTGATCATTCATTATCTGAATTCATTAATTGATTATTTGTTGCTTTCATTATGTGTTGATTTTTAATCAATTGTTAATAGGTTGATCAATGCATTAATTTGGTCACCTGTGTAAATTATTTTTAAATATATTGACTATTAATTTGAATTTTTCTGCAGAATTTTTGATGTAATTATTATTTTTATATGATATGTTTTTAATTAATTTTAATTTTTTATCGTTCCTATTTCAGGATACGTTTTAACTGAAAAGATTTACCATGTAATCAGAGTAAGGAGCCCTCTCATCAATTGTTGATAGGGAAAATTTGAGACGCAATTGTATCATGCCTCATGGAAGCTGGGTTTGGGGCGCTGGCTCTAGTCACACTTCTGTCAAACCATGCCGCCTGCTTGTACGCCTATTGTGGGGACCCTACACGGCGACCCGAGATTCCATGAGGCACGATACATTTGTGTCTCGAATTTTCCCTTTCAACAAATGATGTGAGGGTGCCATACTGCGAGTACATGGTGTGGTTTCAGAGTGACCAAGGGTTGGGTACACCTTAGCCAGTGTATACTACTCGGGTCACACAACTAGGTCCTGAAGAAAACCTGGTAATATAGCCGACAGGTTGAAACATGTAGACCACTTTCACGATTTACCACCATTAAGGTACCTGAGGTCAATCTAACCGAGCACGGTATCTTCCACTGTTTTTAACATTGTCCAGTTGCTCCATATTAAAGTATTTTAGGGAGTTAAATATGGTAAATTTTTAATTCACTTGATTTCACTCACTTGCACCACTGTTGCTAAAAAAACCTGCTCCACTGTAATCAGGTGTTGAAGCACACTCGGATAGCATTCCGCTATTCAGGTGGGACCCCAATGATAAAGCATGTCACCAACTAGGTTGATGAGTGAGGGGTCTTCTTAAAAAGGAGAATGTTTCCCCTTTTGTGCACCTCTCTTTATACCGTGTGGACATCTTTTTGTCTTCAAGGTATACTCCTTCATTTGTTTGATGTTATTTTTAGTTAGCCAATGAATGGTCCTCTTCAATGCCAGGTTCATGATCATCTCTTCCAACAAACTCATCTTGATATATAGCTGTGTGTCATTTGCGTACATGTGAAATGAGATGTTTGCCTGCTGTAAAATTTCTGTTAGAGGCTCTACGTAAAAATTGAATAGAGATGGGGATAGTGTTGATCCTTGTGGAACTCCAATAAGATTAGGGGTTGATGCTGATAGTATTTGGTTCACCATGAATATTTACGATCTGTTCTTTAGGAAGGTTCTAAACCATTCTAGGACTGTGGCTGATAATCCCATCCTTTTCTCCAGCCGGTCTAGAATTTTGACATGGTTTACCATGTCAAATGCGGGCGAGAGGTTGAGCAGTACTAGGAGCCAAGTTTCATTGCAGTCTAGGGCAAGAAGAGCGTCATCCAGTATGTGAAGAATTGCTGTTTCGGTACTGTGATTTGTTCTGAACCCCGATTGGCAGTCGTTCAGAAGTTTGAATTCAGAAATGTGTTGGCTTAGCTATTGTTAAACAAATTTTTCCAGGACTTTGGATAGCAAGGAAATGTTTGTTACTGGTCGAAATTTATTAGGGTTTGGGGGGTTCTCTGTAGGTTTTTTTAAGATTGGAGTAACTTGCTCCACTTTAGGCAGTCTGGTAATGAACCTTGCAATAGCGAAGCATTAATATTCTTGATCCATGAGGGGATAAGCAAGTGGTTGATCGTAGACCAGCATTTTGGGGGAAGAGGGTCATTGAAATGATTGTTTGGTTTTATGGTCAAAAGGGTTTTGGCAATATCTTTGTGGTCATAATGCTTAAATTCTGACCAGAGAGCATTATTTTTGGGCATTGCCGGTACTGGTTGAGACTGAAGCTTACTTAGAGTGCTCTTTTGAATCAAGGGAGTCTCCTTGGCATTCTTGAGCTCAATCTCCAGGGAACTGGCTTTGGCTGTAAAGAAGGATGAGAATTCTCCACAACTGATTTCAGATTATTTTGCTTTTACAGATGATTTAGCTGTTTTGTTAGATTGATCTTTTAATAGTTTGAAGAGATTCCTTGGTCTGTTTTTTGCATTATCCAATTCTCTTCTGAAGAAGTCTTTTTTAGATTTTAGAATACTTTTATTGTAGGCATTTCTGGCCTGTCTTAGTAGTTTTAGGTGGTTGGAGGATGGATGTTGTTTCCATTTCCGTTCTGTTAGTCTGAGAGTCCACCTTTCTTCGTTGAGTGATCCGTTAAACCAAGGGTTATTGTCTTTGATCAGCATTCTTTTGAGTTTTTTAAAAAGTTTTTTTTTATCAGTCTGTTTTATTTTTTAAAGCAAAAAAAAGAAAAGGAACATAGGTCCACATGAACACAGTGTTAAGCCTACAACCCATTTAGGGCCGGACGCAATATTGTCAAGCGCCTCCCAGCGTAGTGAGATGCAGTATTCAGCCAAGTAGAGACACAGCATGCCGCCTACAACCCTTGCTGGGCCGGCCGCGTGATCTATTACATGTAGTTATATGAGCTTGTTGTGGGGATTCCCAGGATCTGTTGTAACATGTAGAACACGGGCTAGAGGCCCATATAATGTGAGTAGTGATAGAGGTATAGATAAAGATCAGAAAAAGAAAAGGCGAAAGTCAGGAGAAGAGAGTTAAGCTGTGCAGGTAAGTGAATGGGCGGACGAGATGTGGCGTGTGATATTGGCCGATATGATGGATGTAGATCCTGTCGCTTGCTGAGAGAGTGGCGGGCGACTGATCTAATTATGTGAGGAGTCTGCTTGGGTCTGAAGGGAGTATGGCGTCCTCAAAGAGTCACAGCGCTCTAAGCTTAGAAGGTAAATGGCACGCATGTTCTATTTTACAGAGGTAATGAACTAATGGTCGCCAGACAGCGTTGAAGTGAGTGTCTCGTGCATGTAGTCGTGCTGTGAGGAGATCTATAGTGAGCACATGCCACAAGCGTACGAACAAGGCAGCAATCAGGGGTGTCTCTGCTTTTTTCCAGTATAGTGCTATAAGTTGTTTAGCTGCCCCAAGCATGTGTAGTGCTATGGTCCATTCGCTGTGAGTGAGTGCTTTTAGGTTCTCCGGTTTAAGGCCTAGTAAGATCATGGTTGCAGATTCAGGCAGAGGGAAGCCCAGTACTTCTTTAGTATGGCTACGGACTTCTTTCCAAAGAAGTGTCAGGAGTGGGCAGCCCCACCAGATGTGAATGAAGTCGCCAGATGCGGTCAGACATCTCCAACACAAGGGGGACGTGACGGGAAACATTTAGTGCAGTTGGACGGGTGTGTAGTACCATTGCGTCATAATTTTGTATGCATTTTCCCTCTGAAGGATGCCTCAATGTACCCTAGGAATGTCGCGCCACAAGCGGTTCCATTGTGCGGGCTTGATTTCCCTATCCGACGCCAGCTGCCATTGGTGTTGATATGAATGTGGGGTTAGCGTTAAGGGATGTTGCAGGATCTGGTATGTCTGTGATATAAGGCCTTTCGAGTCGTCAAATGAGCGGACTAGTCGCTCAAAGTGGGTGAATGGACGAACCGCTGCCTGCTGCATTTCTGGTTAAGATACCCAGTGTCGCAGCAGAGCGTACCTTAGTCCCACTCCCATTGGGAGACGGAAGCCTTCCCTGCACTGGGCAAATGTCTTAAAGGTGCCCCCCTCGTACAGATCACCAATCACTCTACAATCCCCCTGAAGCCATTTGGCAAATGCTTGGGAGGGAAAGGCTGGAGAGAATAATGGGTTGCCGGCAATGGGAGTGTGTCCCTTTCACATGGCTATCTCCCATATGTCTAGGACTGTCTTAGTAGGCACTGCCATATAGGTGCTACAGGAGCGTGGTGCGCGGTGAAGCCACGTAAGGTCCCAGATGGTACGTCCTGTCACCATCCGGTCCATATGAAACCACACCTTCTCGCTTTCAGTGGTTGTCCATTCCGAGACAAAGCTGAGGTGTGAGGCCCAATAGTATTCCAGAAGATTAGGACCCCCCCCCCCCCCGTCTCGCGGCAGCATGAGAATTTTATGAGGAAACCGCAGTCTATGCCCACCCCATATAAAGTTAGTGATGTCCTTTTGAAGGCCCTGTATCTGGTGTTGTGGTATAGGGGTGGGTAGGCACTGGAATAGGTATAGGATTTTAGGGAGTATCGACATTTTGACGACATTAAGCCTGCCCAGCCAAGAGATAGTTAGGGATTTCCACCTTCGCAGGCCCTCCAGGACAGTTTTTTTACATTCCCGCCAGCTCACCTGTGTCCACATGTCTAATGAAGGAGTCAATAGTAGCCCTAGGTATCGGATATGATCCGAGGCCATTGGTAAGGAGCCAGCGTCTTTAAGGCCCTTATCTCCTCTTCCGGAATTGTAAGGTTTAAAGCCCAAGATTTACCATGATTAATTTTAAGGCCTGAGGCTTTCTCGAAGGACTGTAACAGGGCGTGAAGCGCCGGGAGAGATGTGTGTGGGCGCGAAAGCGTGAGGATAAGGTAATCTGCGAATAGCGCCACTTTGTTCTGGTGGCCCCCAAAGGTGAGGCCGTGTATGTCCGCATCCTGTCTGATCAGCTCCGCTAGAGGTTCTACCCCAGGGAAATAGCAGAGGGGATAGGGCGCAACCCTGCTGTGTACCCCTACGTATGGGAAAGGGGTCCGTGAGCTGCCCATTTACTCGAACCTTTGCTTGTGGCGAGTGATAGGGGGCCATGATCATAGAGATCAGATTAGGCCCTAAGCCGATCTTGTGCAACACCGCACGGCGAAAGCTCCAGTCGACCCGGTCAAACGCCTTCTCCGCGTCAAGCGACAAAAAGCAGGCCGGTATATTCCAATGGTGCACTTTCCCTACCAGGTGTGCAATTCTATGCACATTGTCAGCCCCTTGTCTATTGCGAATGAAGCCAACCTGATCAGGTCCCACAAGACCAGGCATGTGAGGCTTCAGGAGCTTAGCCAGTATTTTGGTGTAAATTTTAGTGTTCGTGTTTAGCAGCGCTATGGGACGGTACGAAGCACACAGTGTGGGATCTTTTCCTAGCTTGGGAATGAGGGCTATTTCTGCCATACCCATAGCGGATGATGGCCCGTCTGTGTCCGATGAGTTGTATAATCATAGTAGGTATGGTTGAAGTTGAGCTATGAACATGCGATAAAAGGGCAACGGCAGGCCATCCGGGCCTGGCGTTTTCCCTAGGAGGAGGTCTCTCAATGCTGCCATCAGCTCCTCTGCTAGAAGGGGACCGTCCAACTTTTTGGCATGTTGTGGATGTATTGGGTTCCAGGGACACTTATTTAGGACATCATCAATATGCGTTTGGGAGGGCGTATCTGCGGAATAGAGAGTGGTGTAATAGGACCTAAAGGCCTCACACTTAACTCGTTCCGTGGTGGCCCTTCTTCCCCCTGTCAACTGAATGTTCGCTATGTGGGCTTTCGCTGCTCTCAGCTTCAGACGTTTCGCCAGTAATCTGCCCACTTTATCCCCCCCTCCGAAATACCGTTGTTTGAGGGCGAGCAGGGCCCGCTCCGCTTTGTTAGTGCGCAGAGAACAAAGCTGGCCCCGGAGATTCGCAAGCCTCCGCCGGCATGCAAGTGTCCGATGCTTCTGATCCTGCCTCTCCAGTCTCTTAATGTCTTTCAATCCTCCAAGCGACGGGCTTCCTGCGCCTGCATGATCACTATCGACGTGATGTGGCCGCGGATCGTTGCCTTAAAGGTATACCACACCACCGGAAATGAGGTTTCAGGCAGATCATTGCTTGCGAAGTAAGAGTCAATGGCAGTCCGTAGAGTTTCCACATTGGCTGGGTCCCGCAGGATGTGAGGCGGAAAGCACCACCGCGGTATACGAGTGGGGTAAGCGGCCATATCCTGCATGAGAAGTTCAACTTGAGCTTGATCAGATATTGAAATGTCAGATCGCGATGCCATTACCGTATCCCCTACAAGGGCGTGCGATACAAACAAATAATCGATATGCGAATACGAGCGATGAACGTGCGAATAGTACGAGTAATTCCGCACTTCAGGGGAATGATATCGCCAGGAATCATCAGGCCCAGGTCCGCTATCTGTTTCCGGAGAGCAGAAGACACGGCTCCATACCCGTTTGAGGAAACTTCACTATGGTCCAGCGTTGGATCCCATACCAGGTTAAAATCTAACCCCAGGATCAGAGAGGTATCACCCTGTAGCACTTGTGCCCGCGGTAAGGTTCGGAGATAGGAGTCCTGCATCTGATTTGGCACGTAAACATTACACAATGTGAGGGAGCGTCTCCCAACCTCCACTCCCGCTCTGATGTAATACCCCTCTGGGCTGCGGAAGACTTTCGTTTCCCCCTGCCTGATGCCTTTTCTGCATAAGATAGCCACCCCAGCTGTTTTGGTATCAGCTGTGGCCCAGAGTTGGAGAGGATATTTAGGGTGCACCATGCGGGGGTGTCCACCTTTAACAGGTGGGTTTCCTGAAGGAAAATTATGTCTGGGCTGTGTTATTGTATATAGAGCCACAGTTGCTGTCTCTTGTTAGGGGAGTTAAGCCCCTTGACATTAAGGGATAGTACCTTTAAAGGGTCGCGTAAAGTCATAGGTATTTCCAAACATCGATCAGGCGATCACACCAGCATACAGACATACCGGGAGACAGAGAGGAGGGCTCAGGGGTGTGTCCTTCCCGTGGATATAGGTCTATCATAACCTTATTGCCTCCGGCCCGCCACACGCGAGCGACAGATATAAGAAGGTAGGAAGAAGCAGCCAAGCAGGAAAGAAGAAGAAGAGGTAAACAACCAACATTGGTCAACCGGGCCACAATGTCCTGTTCCTGTTGTGGGCCAGCCTACACCCTCGGGTTTGGGAAGCCGAGAGACGTCACTCTCTCAGGAACAGATGGGGGTAGGTCTTCCGCTGCTCTCAAGTTCATCCAGGTGGGAGGCTCCAGCCTCCGCTACATTGCAAGAAAGGAGTTGGGGTGGCGCCCAGAGTGCAGAAGTGAACATTGAAACCTACCGAATAGGAGCCATTTCTTCCAAGGTCAACTTACTTAGAATTTGGTACGGGCCTGAAGCTGTTCATCAAGGGGTAGGAGGTTCCAATCGCTCTTCTGATTGATCCCCTTCCAAGGATTTGATATGTGCAATAATGTCCTGTTTAGCCTGTGAAGCTGTTTGGGCATCCAGGGACGGTGAGCGGCTGTGCCTACGCACGGTGGATCTGGACGGTTTGGCAGGTATTCTCGTGGGTGGCGGGGGACGTGTGGGGCTGGCAGAGCGTGATGTTGGGAGTTGAAGTAGTTGAGCCGCTTCTTGGTAGGATCGTACCACTCTTCGCTTGGACTCCCAGGTGAAGATAAGGGTGAAGGGATGTCCCCATTGATAGGAGATGCCCAGGTTTCGTAACTTGTCTGTCACAGGCTTGAAGGCGCGACAGCGTTGTAGGATGTTAGGCACAAGGTCCTGGAAGATCGGTATCTTATCCCCATCATATGTGGATCCTGTTTGGCTCTCGCCGCCCGGAGAAGTGGACTCTGGTTAAAATGTCTGGGAGGAGACCTGGCCGACCCGCAGGCTCAGAAACACAGTGAGCTCAGTCTAAAGCCGGCGGAGAGGTGTCGTCATCCCCCAGACCTCGTGAAGCAGCTGCACCACATACGTCATGATGTCCTTCCTTTCGGCCCCAAGAGGGCCCCCCCGGACACGGAGATTGTTCCGGTGGCTGCGGTTTTCCAAGTCTTCTTGCTTCAGCTGCAACTCAATGTGTTGGTCTTCCAGGGTGGCCTGATGCTACCAAAGTTGCTCTTGATCTTCTGTGCGGGCATCCACCATCTTTTCCAGCCCATCCACTCTTTTTCCCAGGTCTGTGACCTCTTTCCTAAGCTCCCGAACACAAGAGTGTACTTCAGTGTGCAAGGAGCCGATTTCGGTTTTCAATTCAGACATGAAGGAGGCCATGAATGCTAGTGTTACCGGGGGTGAATCTCCCCCAGCCTGCAGTGGAGGCAGAAGGGCCCACCTTGCCCCACAGCTCCGTCATCCGGAGCATCGTTGCCTCTGTTAGTGCGTGTCATTGTTGCGATGCAGGCGGTCTCCAAAGAGCCAATGTCGAGGGATAGTAAGGATTTGTGTGATAGCCTGTGAGACCGTCCAACCTCCAAACAATCTCCCCTCGCTTCATCCGTGCACCTCTCTGGTAGAAAAAGCAGCCACGGGGGCGTTAGAAGCCCGGCCTCCTTTACCAGCTCGTGAAGTCCAGCCTCGATGTGGGTGCCACCAACTTTCCAGGGCATCGCGGTCAGCACTGGCCAGGAGGGCTTCAGGGGGATCACCCGACAAGAACCTAGTTAAGCTGTCTCGTTAAGGCAACCAGGCAGTAGGGCCGGTCCTGTGGCCAAAAATCAGCTTCCATGGGTAGCGCCAGATGTAACTGATACAGGCCGGTAAAGTCACACTTGTGTCTCCATGTGCGACTGGTCGCAGGCGAATGGAGAGCCACCCTCAGGGAAAGTGGTGCGCCTCTCTTACAGTGGCAGCGCAGGGTGTGTGGGTTGCTGGAGCAGTGCAGGGGTTACAGTAGGTGAGCGTGAGCCATGCAGTCACAGATGGGTCCCCAGGCTAGGCGGTCGCCGGGCAGCGCCATGTCATCTCCTCGGTAATGGCATGTAGATTAAACCTCTCAAGGGCAGAGGGCCAACAGCAAAAACAACAATTGATGGATAGAATGCATAACAATGTCATACATTCACCCCAGTACAGAGATCTGGGCCTAAATCCATCGTTTTTTTGCACTCCACACCACCCCAGTTCAGACATGGCCATATGCAAGTCAGCCTTGACCCTGGGCCTCATGGGAACAGTCCAGCCCGAACTGCCAAGCCATGTCTTTCCTGGACCGGAATCAAGCCTCCTAGGACCGGTTTATGGGTATTAGCCGTCTTCAGCCAGGATAGCTTGACTCCAGTGGTGTGGAGAGCATGGGACTCACGTCTGAGCATACCCATCCCACTCGGGGTGACAAATGCAAAAACAACAATTGATGGACAGAATGCAGAACAATGTCATACATTCACCCCAGTACAGAGATCTGGGCCTAAATCCATTGTTTTTTTGCACTCCACGCCACTCCAGTTCAGACATGGCCATATGCAAATCAGCCTTTGCCCCACACAGAGGGCCAACCGACCACAGTCACTCCCTCTAACCCATCGTACGTCTCCGCACAGTGCTCAGTGTGCTGTTGAGGCGATGACTGTTCTGGGCGTCCCGAGACCACATAGATGGAGTGTCGTATCAGGGATCCCCCACCATGGGCCCAAGGGTGTCTGCGGTCCTTGGCCCCGCTCCAGGTTAAGGTGATGCATGCAGTTCAATTGCCCCCGCTGTAAACAAACAGATAATTACACAAAGGCCCCAGGTGAGATCACCCGGCGCCAGTCCCAACAGAGCCCCCTGGGAGAAACACCAGCAGCAGATCCGTCCACCGCCGAGGCCCCCCAATGTCCCCACACTCGCTTCTTTAAAACCTTAGCCCAGGGGTGTGGCAGGTGCAAAGCCTATATGCCCTACAGCACAACAGGGATCAGAGTCCAAAGGCGGGGGCACAGATGAGCAGAACAGCAGCCAGAGGTCCCGCCCTTCACACTCCCCCCTCGCTATACTGCCCGGACACACCGCTGCAGGTCAGGGAGATGGGCACCCCCACACGTTCTTCCCACCTCAGGCCAGCTCCGTAGGCCCCAGCATAACTCAAGTCAATGGCGCCAGTCACGCGGGAGTGCAGCGCTGTACAGGGCAGTGAGGGTGTTCGCTCCCCGAAAACCCCACCAGGCCCCCAGCGTCTCCAAGGAGCCACGCGCCTCACCCCACATTGTCCACTACAAAGTCCACATTGTCCCTCCAAGGCAGCGTGCTTCCCCCAGCTTTGGCTACTCACGCGTCTTCCCAGGGGAAAATGGCGGCTACCTCTGCAGCGGGCTCCCGGCCAAAGTCCTGCATTCACTAACGGGGTCTTCCCTGCCGTCAGCTACCGATATCCTCGTGCCACCAATGACGATTAGGATAGAGGAGGGCTCCGCCGGGTCGCGGAGGAACTGCTCGCGTTACCGCACACGCGTGGCCATCCCCTGCGCAATGCTCAGAAAATGGCGCCTTGGATGTAGCTCCCAGGTCTGGCGCCTTCTCCGGGACGGTCGCCGCTGTCCGCTTCGATGCTGTGGTTGGTCCACCTTCAATGCTATGGTGAGTCGGGGGTCCCGGAGTACCCAGAGGCAGCCCCAGTCACACGCATGGGGATCCCCGGCACAGGCACTGGAAAATAGTGGGTACTCCAACCCAAAGGCCCGTGAGTGGCGGTCTTCTCCCTCGCTGCACCACCCGGTAGCAGGCCCCCGCTCCGTAAGGGCGACACTCACCAATCGCCTCTTCTCCCCTGGTGTCCACCGAGTCCGGGGAGACCTCCCTCAGATGAGGGGAAGAAGCCTGTGTAGCCTCAGTTCCTGGAGACGCTGCCGATGAAGCCCGCAAAATGGCGCCCCAGAGCTCCTTACAGGGTCAGTCTGCCATACGGCCACTCCAGAAAGGAATCGTTGGCCCCTCTCTCCGGGGCAGAAACCCCCACCTATCTACTGCCTGCTCAGGGGCGATGTACAGCCTGGGACCGCCGGCGTGAACAAACGCAGCTCCTATTTCTCACTGGGAGGGCTCCGCTCTAGGCACCATGTAATGGCGGGCGCCCCGACCTGCAGGCCGCTGTGCTGCGCCATTCTCTCCTCCGCCACCACCACTTCAAAGAGACTCCCAGGCTCCGCAAAATGAGCCCCTCAGCAGCTGTTTGCCGGACACCCCCAACATTGGTGTCAGCAGGCCCCCCAGCTCCGCTTAAATTGCTTTAATTTGCAGCTGCCTGCCGGAGCTACTCCAGCATGCCTCCTACTGCATTGCCAGTTAGACCACGTCCCCTTCTTTTGAGTTTTAAAGGGGCTATGTCATCAATTATTTTCCTCATTGTCGTGTTGTAGTGTTCTGTAAATTCGCAGACATCGGCCATGTTGTTGGGAGGTTGCAGTTCTTTCTCACAACCTGCTACAAGATTCTTCATGTTGAAACCTTTGGTGTCACAGACCCATTGTCTGGGTTTTATTGATTGTGATGAAGTTTTCCTTTTTATGTATGGTATTCTGACGGTAATAATGTGATGGTCTGACCAGTCACAAGGGATGATCGCGATTCTATCCACTGCTTTTTCTTTGGAAATTAACCAATTTACTGTAGAGCCTTTCGTGTGAGTAGGTAGATTACACACTTGAAGCAAGGATTGATCTTCGAGGAAGAATCTGAGCAAATTAACCTAACTATCATTGTGGTCTTCCCAGTGAAGAATGAAGTAAGTCTCCTAAGAAAATATTGTTGGAGTGAGGATCAGAGTTTGCTGTGATGATTTCTGTCAGCTGCTCTATGAATATGGTGTTTTTGCCTGGGGGATGGTAAAACATGTGTAGTTTGCAGAGTTGTTTATCTGTGGATCTTAAGGATCGCCCTAGGTATTCACATGATTCAAGGGGGTCCGAGTGTACTTTCGTGATAGCGATGTCCGATGCCTCCTCCCATTTTGTTTATTCTGTCAAGTCTCATAATTTTGTAGTTCGGTGGAACTAATAGATCAAGGCAAGGGAAAGATGATTCTGATAGCCATGATTCTGTTAGGTTGGTTATGTTGATTTCCTGGTTTAAGATGAGGTTGACTATGTCTGCAGCATGTTTCTTTGCTGTGCAGCAGTTTAGTAGTAGGCATGAGAGATGTTCTTTATTGAGTCGTGCTTCTCTGGGATTAAAGTCACTTTTATCAGGTTATTGAGGTTTGGTTTTCAGTGGTTCATCTGTGAGGTTCTATTAGCATTGATTGGGACTGATTGAATTTTTTTGTTAGTCCACTTTATGGGAAAGATTGGGCGATGAATCATAGGATAGCAACAGGATTTGTAACTCAATATCTGTGAGGTATTTAAATTGATTGCGAGGCCGGTATTGTCTGTTTGTCAAGGGCATTGGTGTACTGTTTAGTTTGCCATGTGGTACGTATAATGATTTCTGATAAAGGTCTATTTTTGAGAGATATTGTTCTGAGAGGTGTAAAATGTTCTTCATATCTCTGATAGCAAGTTGCAAGGCTCTATATGTCTTGTTCGATTGGGAGCTGAGGGTATCTAGCTCCAGTCGTGAGGGATGAGAGATGAGCGATTGTGGGGCTGACCCTGCAGGTATGTGTAATGGAGTGCTGGATAAGTTTAACTTCTAGTGATTATGGCTTTTTTCTGACCTTACTGTAGATATTATCCTATTCGTTAGAGGTAACTTGAGATTTTTAGTATCAAAAGTATGTTTACATCTCCGGTTGCCCTTGTTAGTTGTCGCTGACTTTGCATGACCATATTTTTGTAGAATAAGGAAAGGCCTGTTGTTGGGCCTAGGACTGGGACTAGGAGCCAGTAGGCTATTGGAGATGGGGCTAGGAGCCAGGAGGCTATTGGAGATGGGGAGCAATGTTGCTTTATTGTGTTGTGGACTGATGTTCCTGGCTTTTGGGATTCTGGACTTGTGTTTCGGCTGCTGGAGCTCCTTAACGCTTACAGATTCTACTGTATCAGGTTAGCTCATGTGTGGGATAACAGCTTATGAGTTAGTGTTTTGCAAGAGTTTTGAGACACTCCTGGGTAGGGTAACAGCTTGTGCAATATAGTTTTGATGGATTTTTGAGAGAGGGCTGTTTAGAACGCACACTTTTAAAGAGGTGAAGTAGTCATTAAATTGCTCTAGATCTTTGTTGGCTGCTTGTGTAATTATTGTGTTGTTTTTATAGCATGTTAGATTCAGTGTAGCTCTTAGATTCAGAGAGGTTGTTACCAGCATCCTTGTGCCGTATGTAATGTTTTTTTGTTCTTGTACTTTTAGCAATTTAGACAGGGTATTGCGCCATTTTGCCATATTATTGGTGAAAAATATTAGGTCGTTAATATTGGTGCCTTTTTTATGTTAAAGAAGGTGTGAGAAGTTGGCCTGATATATGATGTTTCCATTTTTGGAACCACCTTGTATCAGTACAAACAATCCCTTATGGTGTCTGGTTGTAAGTCAACCTTATAGACAAGCAATCTTAATGGTAGCGTAGACTAAGCAGCCTTAAAGGCTAAACTCAAGAGGTCATGTTAAGCAAGCTGTTTTACCAATCACAATCCTGTAATATCAAATGAAAGGACACCACACAAGTATATATTATAAAAATATATGTGTTTATTACTAAAAATAATCCCCAGTACTCTTTATGAGCAAAGGGGCACAAGCGTTAAATCAAAAGCACAATATAACATACAAAGTTGCCCAATTATGGATGAGGGCGGGTGGCCACTCAAACCATATATTAAAAAAGTGGTATAAGAGATACCAATCGAACAGTGGTTAGGCCTAGGGCCTAGGGAATCGCTGGGAGCAGTCGGGACAAGCAATGCTGAAGTCGGGAAAAGCCCGCGGGATTCGGGTGCAGCGCTTAAAGCACACGCATGCACCAATGTTAAGTCAATGGTGCGTAAAAGTTACACAAAGAGAGTTTAAGGACACTTCCGCTGAACCTAGAGGGACAACACTTTAGACACAGGCCCTAGAGGTGGGTACCAGTGTGGGAACACCGGCGTTGCAATGTTACCTCACCCCCAGGAAGCGGGTGCATAGGGTCGAAATGGCATCGGGTTTCGTCACGCAGGTTCTTGGGGCTTGAAGCTGAAGATGCTGCAGGCGATGTGAAGGAGAAGTGTCCGGTGTGATCCAAGGGTGGATCAGAGTAGAAAAGTACCTGAAAGCAGAGGGGACAGAGTCTGGGTCACTCAGCAGTGACCAGGGTGGAACCAGAACGGAACCAGGCAATGTTGGGCGAAATCAGGTGGTTGTCGAGGAGCTTCTCTCCGCTGCCACGTGGGCTCTGGGGCATCTGCGATGTCCAGGAGCGGGTCACGAGCTGTCCCAGGCAGGTTCTCACCGTCAGCACTGTCCGCTTCAAGATCAGAGTCAACAACACTTGGCAAGAGCAATCCACGCGGGATTGGGAAATTGCTTCTCACTCGGACCAGGAGGGTCAGAGTGGGGGCTCCTTTTCAGAGGAGCTGGTGCCAGTCTGGAGCAACCAGAATCGCAAGTCGGTTTTAGGTTTTCATCAGCAGAGGGGCCACAAGCCAGCTGGCAAGTGACCGGGCCAACACGTCGAGCCAAAGAAAGCAGAAGGGCCCCACGCAGCACTCGTCGAGTGTGGAGGGGTGAGCTTCGGTGCAAGAGTGGCTCAGGGTAGGGGCTTCTCAAACCCGGTGTACAGCTTCAAGGGTCACTCGTGGGCTGCATGGTCAGCGTCTCGTGGTCTTTTCAAGATGGCGTGCCCCACGCTTCTGGTCACCTCCACGGGTCTCAGCTCTGCAGGGACTGTGGATCGGGCTGTAAGAAGGCAGGCAAGCTTGATCTCGTCGATCTCTGTTGCTCGAGTTCTGGCGGGAACTGCAACAAAGCAGACGTCAAGGTGCTGGATGGTGCCTGTTTGCACAGGGTGGTCACTCCTTGACCACAAGGGAGATTCTTCAGTCTTCTACGTCGAGTAGTATGTCGAAGGGTCCAGAGTTTAGTTTCTTATGTTTCATCAGGATAATCTGAGTGCGTTGGCACTGCTCCCATTCTTATACCAATCTAGGGGGCTGGATTACCTGCTAGGTCCCCTCCTATGGGTAGGACCCAGGAAGGGGGTGGTTACACCCCTTTCCTTTGATCCAGGCCTCGCTGGGACAGGGGCTGGTGTGCCCCAGAACCGGTTTGGCCGGATTATGCAAGGGGCAGCCTTGTGCTCCCCAGGCAGTGTCTGGTTTCTTTCAAACCTCCCTGCTACAATCCACTATCTCCTGTCTGGGGTGGTGTAACACCTCCCTGTGACAGGAAAGCCTTTGTCCAGGCCTCCTCTGCGGAGTTTCGGTCAGCAGCAGGAGGTCAGACTTTTGTCTGTGGTAGAAGCATCCATTTTGTGGATGAGGCTCCTTTAAAATCAACTGCGTTTTAGCAAAGTAACATGTCGTCTCCCTCTAGAGGGGTGGAATGCTACCCCCGTTGCCAGGACTGGCGAGGGGGTAGTATGCCAAATCGTAAGACACCTTACACGACATGTTTTGATAAAGCCAAACCAAAGTTAACATATAACCGCGAGGATTATAATGCACTTAATAGTATATGGTATGGCAGTATCCCGAAACAGCTTAGGGAATTGGTCCCGACAGCTGCAGACAGGCTCAGCTCATGCTAGAGCACCATCTCACATAAAACCAAGCACTCTGCCTCCAGGATTGTTAAGGCCTGCCATAGGAGTGACTGATAGGTATATATGTGTCCAGATAGGTTTAGATATAGGCATACTATATCTAAGCAAGGGGTGATTACACCACCTTCCCCCAGCTGAGTGATCAGCCAGTTGTGTCAATTTTAGATAGCCAGCCAGGGGTGGCAAAAGATATGCTGCAGCCCCTGGTAGGCCTTGGATGCACCTATGCCCTGGGCACCTATAGTGCTCTGTACAGGGGCTGATAAGGTGACCCAAGCCAATCTAGTTATGCACCTAGGGTACATGGAATCCATTTTACAGAGAGAGCAGATAGCCCTGGGCCCTGATTAGCAGGAACCAGGCCAACTAAGTCGAAAACCAGCTAAAGACAAGGCAAAAAAATCTGGGGTAACCATAGTCAGGTAGCCACCTTCCTACACAACCCCCCCCCCCCCCCAAACGAAAGGAGATAAGGCTATCCTTGGCCAGGTAAGCCTATATTGCCTGAGTGGCCATATAAGGAAGTACCTGCACTAGCATGGGTACCCCCTATCTCATGGTCCACTAAGCAGTCCCTCCACCTTGGGGTATTAGAGGGTCTCCACCATAGGGAATCACTACCTTGGGTGTGTTTATGCAAGGAAAAAGGCTGGTTTGGATATGGAGTATTGAAGTGAGGCTCAACTAATTTAGGGCTCAGCTTCCTCCAATTATCTTCCACCATGTGTGCCTTTCTTTCTTCAACTGAGTTGCACTGTGCTCTCAGGGTCAATCTCTGGCTACCTAAAGCTGGAGGCTGGGTCCCTCTGTTTGGCTTGCTGGAGGGACAGTTCAGGTTTGGGCCCTTTGGGTCCCATGTTTGGCTGTGCCCAACAGAATCCATCTGTGGGAGGTCCCTAACTATTTTTAAAGGGGCTCCCTCAGGAGTTTTTAAAGTTTTCACCTCACTAGGGCTACTAGTTTTGGTGCCCCTAATCTGTTGATGGGGGTGCTTTATTTGACAGGGGCCCTGGGGGGTCTCACTGTCCTTCTTGTCCTCTGCAGCCCTGGGCTGGCTAAGGCAAGGTAGAGAGGGGCAGGTTACCTGCTCCAGACTGGGTCCCACCTGAGAATGGTCCACTGCCATCAGAGGCTCTGTCATGCCAGGCCTAACAACCTCTGGGGCAGTTCCTTCATCAGGGGTAAGATCAGTTCCCTGAGGAGGCTGATCCTGTCCTAATGTCTGGTGAGGGGGAGATTTCTCTTCCTCCTCCATGCTCTCAATTTAGGTGGAGTGATCCATCATTTCAGGCTTCACAACACACATATCTGTTTGAGTTTGGGCTGTGGCCCTCACAGCCCCACCAACCTTTTCAGGGGGAGACTCAGTGTGGGTTTCTGTTGTTATCATAACAGCTTTGCTATTCTGTTTAGGAAGAGCTTCTGCTAAAGATGGGGCGGAGAGTTGCCCAGCCCTACCAACCCTTTCAGGAGGGACATCTTGGGTTGGGCTGTAGCCATTACAGCCCCACTAACCTTTCCGTTGGAGTTTACCATTCTAGAATGGATTTCCTGTTCAACCTCAGCCCAGGCTGAGATTTCTAAATCATTACCAAGTAGACAGTCTACAGGCAAGTTTGATGACACTGCCACTCTCTTTGGGCCAGTGACACCTCCCCAGCTGAGACTTACTACTGCCATGGGATGATTTGTTTGGATTCCATCAATGTTTGTTACCTGGTATGTGGCACCAGGTAAAAGTTGCTTAGAGGGGACTATACAGTCAGCCACCATGGTGATGCTAGCCCCTGTGTCTCTTAAGCCTTCAACTTTCAAACCATTGATGATGGGTTCTTGTCTATATTTGCTCAAGGTATTTGGGCAATCAGAGAAGTTGGCAAACCCCATGCCAGTCTCATAAACAAGATTATTTGGTGATGGGGACCTGGATAGGCCAGGGTCCACCTGGGCTCCAAAAGTAAACCCACCCAGATTCCTGGGTGTGCTCCCACTTCCTGGGGGATTACTGCTGACAGTAACAGGAGGTGTTGGAGCTGGCTTTGGAGGTATATTCTCTTTCTTGCCATTCTTGGGACAACAGCTGTCTGTTTTCCAATGCCCAACCTGTTTACAAGCATGACAATAAGGCTTTTTCTGAGTTGAAGAAGTGTCTTGGGACCCACCCCCATTCTTGGAGTTTTGGGGCCCTGGGGAAGTCTTTTTCTTACTTTTATCCCCACCCTTTTCTTGAGGCTTGGTAGACTCCTTCTTCTGGTTACTGTCCTGATTCTTAGGCCTAATCCTGGTTCTGACCCATTTATCTGCCCTCTTTCCCAATTCTTGGGGAGAGGTCAAATCTGAGTCCACCAGGTGCTGGTGTAAGAGCTGGTTCTGACAATTACTTAGGATCTGCTCCCTCATAATCAAATTATACAATCCTGTGAAGTCATGTACTTTGCTGCCATGTAGCCAACTAAGTATGGGCGAATTTTGCGAATCTCGCGTTCGCGAATTTTGCGGATTTGCCAACTCGCAATCCGCAAAATCCGCGAATTCTCGCGAATTTGCTGATTTTTTTTTTATGTTCGCACGGGTTTCTGCAGGTTCGCGAGGGTTTTGTACAATTTCGCAAATTGCGAAATTGTACAAAACGCGTGCGAACTTGCAGAAACCCGTGCGAACACAATGTGCCCAGTAGGTGTGAATAAAAGGTCAGAGAAAGATCAGTTCAGCAGATGAAGAGAAAGAAGCTCCTGGTCACAGGAACAGCACGGGTATTGCGCTCGTGAAAGTCAAGGATGCAAAGCCTATCCAGCATCACAGCTGATTTTCCACGGTAGATTTGGGAAGAAGGCACACCTGTCCAGCTTCGACGACGCTCGCGATTGTTTTTGGGCTAATGAATGAGTCACAAAATTTGAGCATCAACTAGTTCGAGCGACCATGTGTGTGTTACTATGCAGTCGCCCCGAAGGGCGCAGGGGTCCCTTGAGTGAGCTGCAGACCTGTGCCCAGCCATGCAACTATTTTACAATGGCGCCAGCAAGCTGCCAGTGCTGTTGTAAAATAGTTACAAAGTTAGCTTGCACAGGAAGCACTTAGATAAAATAAAGCAGCACCTGCTTCGTTTTATCTAGTGGTTCCTGTGCAAGCTAACTTTGTAACTATTTTACAACGGCGCTGGCAGCTTGCTGGCGCCATTGTAAAATAGTTGCATGAGTGGGGGTTCAACTTTTGAACCCGTTACGTTCGCGGATTTTTTTTGCGGATTTTGCGGGAAATCCGCAAAATTCGCGGATTGCGGATTTCCCACAAATCCGCAAAATCCGCGAGCGTAACGGATTTCCCGCTCACACTTATAGCCAACCCTCCAGAGCCTTAGTAGCACAATCTACAAAATCAGTCCAGTCCTGTGTATGTGTCTTCTGGGTGTCTCCGAACTTCAACCTGTACTGTTCAGTGGTTAAGCCAAATCCATCTATTAGAGCACTCTTCAGGACTTTGTAGTTTTTAGCATCCTCATGTCTGACAGTGAGGAGCTTATCTCTCCCTTTCTCTGAAAAGGAGTACCATAAGTTTGCTGCCCACTGTTCCTCAGGAACCTGCAGTACCATGCAGGCTCTCTCAAGAGCAGTTATCCACTTGTGGATGTCATCCCCTTCTGTGTAGGGGGGCACAATCTTTGTCAGGTTTCTAGTATTATAGGACCTGTCTTTCTCTCTAGGATTATTGCTGCCACCAGTGGCATCTAAGCCACACATTTTCTGTTCCCTTGCTAAAGCAAGTTTAGCTTGGGCCAGGGCTAACTCTTCCCTCTCTATCTGGAGTTCTACAGCTCTCATCCTGGGCTTATGCTCTCTTCTCTGGGGGGAAGTCATTCCCCTTTGAGAGTTTCTTGAGACACTAGAAATGTGAGAGTCCCCTGATGGAGATCTCACCCTTCTGTTGCCTGTGGGAACTAGGTTATAGGATATGGGGAGGTGCTGGCCCTCTCCATTCCCATATAGGTCTAAGTTAGCCTGGTTACGCCTGGCAACTACAACCTGGTTACCCCTCTGATCCTGATTCTCAGGCTCACCTACTTCAAAGCCCTCCTCCTCCTCTTCTTCCTCCTCTGGAGTAGTCTCATTCTCAGGGGTGTTCACTCCATCTCCTAAGTCTAAGGGAGCTGCACTCGCCTTATCTAAGTCATCCTTTTCCAGGATGGCTATCAGGGAAGGAATGGTGGGGTTTCTACCCCTTTTTAGCCCCCTTGCAATGCACAAGGCACCCAAGTCTTTGTGGCTAAGTTTGTCATAGCTGGAAGTTGCCTTGGTAAGGTCAACTGTCACAGGGGCAGAGCCTGAAGCTCTTCCTGTGTCAGACATGACTGCTAGTGAGGTGCAAGTGGTGCACTTACCTACACTAAGTGTTTTCCTACTGTACCTTGCTAGTGAGTTGTAGTCAGGGTGTGCTAATCCCTTTAATCTACAACTACTAAGTTCAGTAGAACTTAATAGGCTAAGCTTTTGATTTATATGTACCTAGGGTACTTTATGTGATCTTTCAATTCACCAATGTGAGAAGTTGGCCTGATATATGATGTTTCCAATTCTGGAACCACCTTGTATCAGTCCAAACAATCCCTTATGGTGTCTGGTTGTAAGTCAACCTTATAGACAAGCTATCTTAATGGTAGCATAGACTAAGGAGCCTTAAAGGCTAAACTCAAGAGGTCGTGTTAAGCGAGCTGTTTTACCAATCACAATCCTGTAATATCAAATGAAAGGACACCACACAAGTATATATTGTAAAAATATATGTGTTTATTACTAAAAATAATCCCCAGTACTCTTTATGAGCAAAGGGGCACAAGCGTTAAATCAAAAGCACAATATAACATACAAAGTTGCACAATTATGAATGAGGGCGGGTGGCCACTCAAACCATATATTAAAAAAGTGGTATAAGAGATACCAATCGAACAGTGGTTAGGCCTAGGGCCTAGGGAATTGCTGGGAGCAGTCGGGACAAGCAATGCTGAAGTGGGGAGAAGCCCTCGGGATTCAGGTGCAGCGCTTAAAGCACACGCATGCACCAATGTTAAGTCAATGGTGCGTAAAAGTTACACAAAGAGAGTTTAAGGACACTTCCGCTGAACCTAGAGGGACAACACTTTAGACACAGGCCCTAGAGGTGGGTACCAGTGTAGGAACACCGGCGTTGCAATGTTACCTCACCCACAGGAAGTGGGTGCATAGGGTCGAAGTGGCGTCGGGTTTCGTCACGCAGGTTCTTGGTGCTTGAAGCTGAAGATGCTGCAGGCGATGTGAAGGAGAAGTGTCCGGTGTGATCCAAGGGTGGATCAGAGTAGAAAAGTACCTGAAAGCAGAGGGGACAGAGTCTGGGTCACTCAGCAGTGACCAGGGTGGAACCAGGCAATGTCAGGCGCAATCAGGTGGTTGTCGAGGAGCTTCTCTCCGCTGCCACGTGGGCTCTGGGGCATCTGCGATGTCCAGGAGCGGGTCACGAGCTGTCCCACGCAGGTTCTCACCGTTGGCACTGTCGGTTTCAAGATCGGAGTCAACAACACTTGGCAAGAGCAATCCACGCGGGATTGGGAAATTGCTTCTCACTCGGACCAGAAGGGTCAGAGCGGGGGCTCCTTTTCAGAGGAGCTGGTGCCAGTCTGGAGCAACCAGAATCGCAAGTCGGTTTTAGGTTTTCGTCGGCACAGGGGCCACAAGCCAGCTGGCAAGTGACCGGGCCAACGCGTTGAGCCAAAGAAAGCAGAAGGGCCCCACGCAGCACTCGTCGAGTGTGGAGGGGTGAGCTTCGGTGCAAGAGTGGCTCAGGGTAGGGGCTTCTCAAACCCTGGTGTACAGCTTCGAGGGTCACTCATGGGCTGCACGGTCAGCCTCTCTTGGTCTTTTCAAGATGGCGTGCCCCACGCTTCCGGTCGCCTCCACGGGTCTCTGCTCTGCAGGGACTGTGGATCGGGCTGTAAGAAGGCAGGCAAGCTTGATCTCGTTGATCTCTGTTGCTCGAATTCCGGCAGGAACTGCAGCAAAGCAGATGTCGAGGTGCTGGATGGTGCCTGTTTGCACAGGGTGGTCACTCCTTGACCACAAGGGAGATTCTTCAGTCTTCTACATCGAGTAGGATGTCGAAGGGTCCAGAGTTTCATTTCTTATGTTTCATCAGGATAATCTGAGTGCGTTGGCACTTCTCCCATTCTTATACCAATCTAGGGGGCTGGATTACCTGCTAGGTCCCTTCCTATGGGTGGGACCCAGGAAGGGGGTGGTCACACCCCTTTCCTTTGATCCAGCCGTGCTGGGACAGGGGCTGGTGTGCCCCAGAACCGGTTTGGCCGGATTATGCAAGGGGCAGCCTTGTGCTCCCCAGGCAGTGTCTGGTTTCTTTCAAACCTCCCTGCTACAATCCACTATCTCCTGTCTGGGGTGGTGTAACACCTCCCTGTGACAGGAAAGCCTTTGTCCAGGCCTCCTCTGTGGAGTTTCGGTCAGAAGCAGGAGGTCAGACTTGTGTCGGTGGCAGAAGCATCCATTTTGTGGATGAGGCTCTTTTAAAATCAACCGCGTTTTAGCAAAGTAGCATGTCGTCTCCCTCTAGAGGGGTGGAATGCTACCCCCGTCGCCAGGACTAGCAAGGGGGTAGTATTCCAAATCGTATGACACCTTACGACATGTTTTGATAAAGCCAAACCAAAGTTAACATATAACCGCGAGGATTATAATGCACTTAATAGTATATGGTATGGCAGTATCCCGGAACAGCTTAGGGAATTGGTCCCGACAGCTGCAGACAGGCTCAGCTCATGCTAGAGCACCATCTCACATAAAACCAATCACTCTGCCTCCAGGATTGTTAAGGCCTGCCCTAGGAGTGAGTGATAGGTATATATGTGTCCAGATAGGTTTAGATATAGGCATACTATATCTAAGCAAGGGGTGATTACACCACCTTGCCCCAGCTGAGTGATCAGCCAGTTGTGTCAATTTTAGATAGCCAGCCAGGGGTGGCAAAAGATATGCTGCAGCCCCTGATAGGCCTTGGATGCACCTATGCCCTGGGCACCTATAGTGCTCTGTACAGGGGCTGATAAGGTGACCCAAGCCAATCTAGTTATGCACCTAGGGTACATGGAATCCATTTTACAGAGAGAGCAGATAGCCTGGGGCCCTGATTAGCAGGGAACCAGGCCAACTAAGTCGAAAACCAGCTAAACACAAGGCAAAAAAATCTGGGTTAACCATAGTCAGTTAGCCACCTTCCTACAGAAGGGGTCTGAGATTAAGGTTTCTGTGTTTGTTCTAATTAGGTTGTGTTTAAAGGTTTTGGTTGCATTTTTAGACAGATTTGGGGGGTAAACTATAGTATAGGAGTTACTTCCTCCAGGTTTCAGAATGGTCCCTGACATATCTGTATGTAATGATTTAATTCCCTAGCTGTAGCATAATGGGATATCACAAGGCGACAGGAAGCGGAAGCTCCACCTTCGCTTTCGGAGTGGAAGAGAGGACTAGACTGGCGCATGATTAGAGAATAGCCAGTTTATGAAGCTAGAGGATGCCCCCAGAAGTATATGAAAATATAGGGAACATGGGCAGACTAAAGAGGAATCACCATTACGAGGAGAAGCTCCCAAACCACGAACATAGACAGTGCAGTTCAAACATACATGGTTTTGGGGCTGCAACACAAGATTGAAACACAACTTTATATGCAAGGCCTAGGGAAGGGTTTTGAGCAAAGGGAGTGGCTGGGGTGGTCAGGAAACATAGCGCCCCTGTTGCACTGTTGACGTACTGTTACAACTACTTCCAAAACAAATAAAATGCATTCTGAAAAACATTTATTTTATTTTATTTGTAATATATTATGAATATGTTTATTATTTGAAATATTTAAAGTTTTCTTTTTTCTTTTGGTCCATATTTAAAAAAGAAATTAGGAGGGATAATAGTAAATCTGACCCTTCCACATCCATCATTTTCCATGCTGCTGCTATGATTAGTGTGGGAATAGTAAATCTTAATCTTCCAAAGTCAGAAGACTTTCTATACTATTGCTGAAACTGGAGTGGGAATATTAAGGGCCTTATTACAAGTTTGGCAGTCCTATAGCGGATGGTGCAAGGCTCCATCTGCTGTAGGACTGCCAAAACCATGATGCGGTTGCCTGCCAGATTAGGAGTTCATTACCCATCTAGTGGCTGTTCTTCCGGCGATCTGACAATGGCGGTCTGTCAGGCTCATTGAAGAGTCTGTCATGCAGACCGCCGCTTTTAGAGTGCCAACTCCATTTTTCTGCTTGGTGTGGCATATATGCCACACAGTGCAGGAAGGAAGGGATGCAAATCCACATGTAGTGCCTCCCGCATGCACCCTCAGGCCCAAATCCGAAATGGAGCCCTGTTAGGGCCCCCTGTTTTGCCATTGCGCCACACTTTTCATGGTAGGTTCACTTCCCTGAAAAGGGCAGTGAAATGGCATATCAGAATATGCTTTACGGTGCCGAATGTCGCACCGCTAGCATATTCCTGCCAGTGAAAGACCACTGGCCTAGCGGGATCCTTGATCCCAGCGGAGCTCTCATGGTGGTTCGTCCGCCACAGATGTAATACTAAAATTCTAAATTTCACATTTGTAAAGCACAAGTTTAGCACCCCTAAGGGTATCCAGATGCTGGGGGGTGATCGGGGAGATTAAGTGAGCTTTGGCACAGAGTCATATGATTCTGAGCTGAGCTGATGCTGAGCTATCGCCGGCGCTCGAACCGTGAGCCCCGTGCTCCGGAGTCAGCTGCTCTGCCCGCTGTGCCACACCTTTCCCACAAGATTTTGCAGCGGGGCAGTCATCGGACCGCCACTCCTAATCAGGCCCTAAATCTGATCTTTCCAAAGTACAAGACTTTCCCTAATTTTGCTTATGTTTGAGTGCAAATAGCAAATGTGACCACTCTAAAGACAAACACTGTCTCTGCTGTTGCTAAAATTGGAGTGGGAATAGTAAATCTGACCCTCCGAAGTGCAACACTTTCCCTAGTGTAGTTCAGATGGGGTTGGAAACAGTAAATCTGACCCCTTCAAAGTGAAACAATTTTGCTACTGTTGCTAAAATTGAGTGGGAATAGTAATTATAATCCCCTGCTATTCCCTACTATTGCTTAGTTCATTTTTTTCTTCTTTCATTTCATACATATATATTTTTACTCTTTTTGTCTTAAATAATGTCTATTTTTTATTTATTTTATAATTACTTGGGTTGATTCTTATTTATTTTATTTGTTAAGTAATTTGCTTTATGTTTTGTAATCTACATCATTATTGGTTGTTTATTGTTATTATTAATAATTGAATGTAATTTATTTTTGATAATTGTTTAAATTGTGTTTTACATTTTATAAAGTTTTTTTGTTTTTAGTTTTGGTTTATATTAACTTTATGAAATATATAGATTTTTTAATTGTATTATTCCTCTACATTTTAATATCTTAAATAAATTAAATGATATGCTACATATGGTAAACTCAATAGACTTAGCTGTTTTTGACCATAATCTGTTCACAATATGTTTGCCTGGATATTTTTTACATACAAAGAATTAATTGACAATACTTTGGTTCACAATATTTTTCACAATATTTCTGTATTGTGACATTCTTTTCTTGATGTTATGCCATACAAGCCTGATAAGGAACCTCTTGTGATGATTAAACATTAGTCTGCGTAAGGGGAGCAGACCAGGCCCGACTTACAGGTGAACTGGGCCCTAAAGTGAGGCAAGGGCTTCAAAGGCATCCTAAGCGGCTTGCAGTGTGGACTAACATCCTGAGATGAGTAATACGACTGCTTGTGTTTAATCATTTCCAATCTTTATTTCGGCCATTTGGCCATAAAAGATAAACAATACACATCACAAAATAAATCAATGCATTAAAGGATAAAAAACATTGGAAATGCATATGCTAAAATACTATAAAACTATACATCTAAAATTTGGGAGGGACCCAACACCTTTAAAATACGGTTACGAGTGTACCAAACATTAGTAAGAAATTTTGTCAATGCGAAAACAGTTGGGCCGGAGACATCAGATTTTAAAATCCTGTACATTGGGGCATATTCCCTACAGCCCATGTTTCTGATCAATGGGAGGAGCCAATATTTTCTCGCTGCCATGTAGGCTGGGCAGAAGAGAGCCACATGTAAGTCGGTTTCCTCCATGGCATCACAGGCCGGACACTGCTTTGTGGTGGGAGGGGATGACCAGGTATTAGTAAAAGACCGAAAGGGCAATGTGCCGTATCTCCATTGGAGAAACAGCTTTCTGGCAAGCACAGGGAAAATAGGATCCAAACCCCTCTCAAACCTATAAAGGTCCTTACTTTGCAAGAACACAGAGGATAAAGACCCTTCTGCCTGGGCATCCAGGGCCCTAGCTAATTTTTGTTCATGGTATACATTAGCCAGGGACCTTTTGGAGATGTTTAGTGCGGCATTAGCCGGGTCAGTCCATAGATCCGGGAGCCCTATTTCCATACAAGTGGATTGGATGTTTTTAACCCAGGGGATACGGAGCGCTTTTGGGTGATTCAATAGTTCCACCAATTCCGCCCTATATGCCGCAAGATCATTACTGCTCCAGAGCCTACGCCAGAAGGCTATGGGTCTCAAACTTATTTCATCAGCTAATGGTCGTAGACCCAGATCAAGCCTCAAGGGAAGGAGCGGGGTGCTGGGCGGAAGCGCGGCTATCTGTCTTATGAACTTGTTTTCCGTTAGTAACAGACTCCGGCAAGGTTTGTGTCCCCACAATTCCGCCCCGTACATGGTTGCTCCCCTAGCCTGGGCCTTGTATATCTGGATGAGCGCCCCCAGCGGGCGGTATGAGGAGCCAGTCATCATCCGACCGATGCCCCCAGTAGTTTGTATAAGTTTAAGATTAGCCCTACTCTGGTGGGATCCCCAAGACATGGTTTCGTTAAGAGTCACTCCAAGGTATTCAAAGGTGGCAACTCTCTCGAGTCGTGCTGCTCCCAGTTGCGGATTCGGACGCAATTTTTGGCTCGGATTCAAAACCATGAATTTGGTTTTGGCCGCATTGATTTCCAGCCCCCTGTCAGTGCAGAAGGCTACAAATGAATCGAGGATCCTCTGTATCCCCATAGGGGTTTTGGATAGCAGCAGGGTGTCATCCGCAAACATAATTGTGGGCACCCTGCTGCCATTCAATTTAGGGGCGTCGGTGTAGTCAGTGGCATTCAGGTGGGCGATTACCCCGTTGACGAAGAGGCAAAACAGGGTAGGTGCCAGCACACAACCCTGCCTTACCCCTCGGTCAACGGGGAATCTATCGGTAAGTTCCCCGGACCTCCCACACCTCACTCGGGCATAATAATTATGATGCAGCCTCTGTAAGATTGTTAGGATGTCCGGGGGAACGCCCATCTCTGCCAGGACGCTCCAGAGTTTCCCCCTGGGCACCAGGTCGAAGGCGGCCCGTAAGTCCACAAAGATTGTGTAGAGACTGCCGCCCTCGAATATTGCTGCCCTCCAATAAATGATATTCAATCTAAAAACCTGGTCCACTGTGGAAACACCTTTCCTAAATCCCGCCTGATAGGGACTAAGGACACCCACCTCTTCCATCCAGTCCTGTAGCCGATTCAGCAAAACCCTGCCAAACAGTTTCTGTGCTACGTCAATTAAACTGATGGGTCTGTAGTTGGCTGGGAGGAGGGGCGAGCCCTTCTTGAAAATGGGCACCACCTCTGCCCCCAGCCAAGTACTAGGGATTTCCATGCCGCCAAGAACTCCGTTAAAAAGAGCGGTAAGGTAGGGGGCCCAAACAGTGGGCTCCTGTTTAAACAGGTCCCCAGGTAGGCCATCTAGTCCCGGCGCCTTTCCAGAGGCAAGACCTGCAATGGCAGCAGTGACCTCGCCCAGCATTATTAGATCCCCTTCATAATCTGGCCAACCAACCCCGGTAGCTGCAAAAAATTCTCCCGGCTCTGAACTGTATAGGGACTGGAAATGTGCCTGCCACACCCCTGGAGCAATAATGGGCTCTATTGCCGATTGGAGGTTTCCCGACCCCCCACTCACTATACTCCAAAACAGACGATGGTTTTTGATTGTTAGGGCCTTGGTAAGTTCTTCCCACTGATTTTCCTCCCATTCGGCCTTAGCGTGGGCAACGAGTTTCTTGTAGGCCCGCCTACTTTGTCTTAGGCTGTCCCCCCCTAGACCCTCCTTGATAAGTCTGAGGAGTTCTCCTTTTGCCCTTCTGCATGCTAGATTGTACCATGTTGTTTTGCCTTGCCGCCCCTTTCTTGGCTTTCGTGAGCTACTAAAGAGATGAGGGGCCGCGGCTTTTATAAGGTCCTCATGAGCCTTATACAACTTAGCTTGGGAATCTTTATTGTTGGCCTCTGTGTCCAAGCTCCCCACAGTTTCCAAGATGGGAGTTATCCCATCATAGAGCATGGGAAGTTTGTTCTTGCTTGTAACCAAATGCTCCCACCTGATTCTTCTCCTGCTATTTTCCAGGAGAAGCGCAGGTTTGTTCCCTTCCAGAGTGATCGTGGAAGTTTGGAGACCAGGGTGGACAAGGTCAAGCTCGAGTGCGTTATGGTCGCTATCGGTCCTTTCCGTTACCCTAAAATCCCGGATTGTTGGCCACTTCACTATTTGGGCCAGGACATAATCCAAGCAAGACTCTCTTCCTACTCTATTATAGGTGGTTCTGCTGGGTATGTCAGATTTCATTCGCCCATTGCAGGCTCGGATTCCGAACTTTAGGGTAAGGGCTGTGATTTGTAATGCGAGCGGGGTCCACGCCTTTGGGGGGGGAGCTTCTACTGAGGGCACTGCCCATCTGGCCTCTTCTTCCAATGGGAACCCCTCCAGAAGACCAGGAAGTGGCTCAAAATGAGAATTAAAGTCCCCTCCCACCACATAGAATGAATCACTTGGTAGCTCGGATATATAGTTCGTAAGTTCATCTATGGTCGGTGATTCCTTTGCAATTCCCACTGGCCTAGAATAGATGTTAATTAACAGAAGTTTAGCTTGATTAGGCCAGGATAATGAAACCACAAGGATGTCATCGGAGGTAACCGACAACCGTGTTGCCACACAGCCTAGATGAGATGCAACCCAGGTCGTGATCCCCCCTGACGGACGACCTTTGCCTTCCCACCTTGCTGGAATGAAAAATGACATGTAGCCTTGATGACCATAATCCTCTCTAGCCCAGGTTTCCTGGAACATACACACGTCTCCAGTCTCGATGTAATTTGCCCAATCAGGGTCAGCCAATTTGTTGGCCAGTCCAGCAACATTCCACCAGATTAACCTCAAGTGTTCAGATGTGTCAGTTGCCGTGCCAAGAGGGCTGGAGGGGATGATTTCAGACACTGGATCAGTCAGTAGTTCAGGAGCGTTACCAACAGTGGGGGCAGATGGCTCAGGGAATCTGCAGGAGCCATTATTCGGGGACACTGGGTCATTCAGTAGTTCAGGAGCATTACCAACAGTGGGGGCGGGTGGCTCAGGAAGTCTGCAGGGGCCATTATCCAAGGACACTGGGTTATAAGTAGAAAGTCAATCAACCCCATCCAAACCGTTCAAGCAGTTAAAGCGGTTAAAATGGAAATAGGGTGTGTCAGGCAATTGAAAATTTAGGCGTTGTGCATAATCCTTGTGTCTGCGTCTACGTTCCACCCTTATCCATTCATCATGCAGTGGATCGTGGTGCATGCGAATAGGAGGGAAGAAAAAGGATACTGGCAGGGTCTGAATAGTAGAATCCAATGAACGGTTCACTCCTTCGCAGATATGCAAGACGGTGCCCGGATCTTTGAACGTTACCAAAATACAGTCCCCTATTATTATTTTCTTTGTCTTCCCTAGCCAGGGGGCCCTTCTAACCATAATTATCTCATTATTGAAGTGTGGTGCTAGGGGTCGGTTCCAATTTAGCCATTTAATGACCTTTTTCTTTAGGGATTGGAAATCTTCATTTTCTCCTGATCGTAGTTGGGGGGCGCCTGCTAGCACCACCGTTAGTCTATTAGCTTCTGGCGGCAAATCTGGTCTCCGTGGTCTTGGAACTGGCCGGACCGGAGAGGGAGAGGAAGTGCTGACAGCTTGAGGAAGGCCAGCATTAGTCCCTGTCTGAGAGCTGTAGGGGGCAGGGTCAGTTAATTGTGGAGGCCTATGGGTTGAGTTATTGCGCGGTGCCTGGACTGGAATGGCCATTAATGGCTGCAGGGAGGGGGCAGTGGGAACGCCCTGAGGGGGGACTTTAGTAGCACCCTGTGAGACTCCTGTTTTAAGAGGGTTTCCTGCAGGGAGATTAGGTCCCACATTTTTGGATTGCTTACTAACTAAGGTGTTCAGGGTAGTAAGAGATGTCTCTAGAATAGTAAGCCTAATCTCAACTTTTTTCAAGCTATCACTAATGGGCTGCAAAAGGGAACGAAATAAGAATTCTATACTCCCTATAGATGTGAGAGAGAGACTTATATTAGATGTATTAGCCACTGGGTCGCTGTTAGTGACAGCTGTGATGGGGGTTGGATCCTTAGCAGGGGCAGCGAAAGGCGCAGTCTCATTATCCTTACCAGATAGGAGTGCATTTTTGTTTTTTACCAAAATCTAGATGGAATAGTTTGGTTTTCCCCAGCCCCCCCCCCCTTGACTTCCTGCTGCGTTTGCTAGGCGGGGGCCTGTGCAATTCCACCACAACACTTTGCTTAGGCTTACTCTTCTTATTTGTGTTCAAAGGGGGAGTTTGGGTAACCAAGTTTACTGGGATATTAGATGGCAGGGATGGAGTTGTCTCCGTGATCTTTTCAGGCGACATACCCGAGGTACTTGGGATTTCCCGAAGTAGGAGGGGAAAATCCTCAAGAGTCGGTAGATTTAGGCTATTGGGGGGGGGGTGCCCTCCTCTTGAGAGATGGGATACGGGATAATTTCTGTCAAGGGTCTACTCTTCATTGATTCAATGGAGCGCCGACGCTCCGCCCTACGTCTCTCCAAGGAGTTTTCTTTGCCCCCATCTCCTTTGGCGGATTTGAAGTAATTGTCCAGCGTCCCTGTATTGCTTCCCCCCTCCCTTAATGGAGTTTCACGTGGAGCCGGTGAGGGCATCACCCTAGTGAGAATCGCAGTTCAACCAAGGTTGTAAAACGAAGATAAGGGATATGGCCCAGCCCGGCCTCCTTTGGCCCCTGACGGCCACAGACGGTCCCGCCCTTGTCCCGGGCTTCTCCCGGCGCGCTCCCGCTCGCTCCCGCGAAGCGGAAGCTCTGATCACCTTTGTACACAGCCTCACCCTCTTGGAGGGCTGATAGGCGGGGGGCGTGGCCAGCGGGGAGAGCAGCCCAGGTGTAACTGGTTGGGCGCGCAGGGACTCCTGGACGCTGGAGTCCCTGCCTCAAAGCTCGCAGCCCCGCTAGCACACTCGCCTGCCCCGCGCTCCACACGATTCCACAGAGCAGCTCCCACAGTCAGCAAAAAGCGCTGCGGGACCCGCGAAGCGGGTCCGGCGAGGCGCTAAGGTTCTCCTTGCGTGCAGAGGTGCACAGGCTTCCAGCAGGGTGACAAGGTCCGCGCTGAGGGCTTTACAATTGCCTGAAGGGTCCCAGAGAGTCGGTTGTTGGCTCCGCTTTTGGCTTCGTTGGCGGGGGGCGTGGCCAGCGGGGAGAGCAGCCCAGGTGTAACTGGTTGGGCGCACAGGGACTCCTGGATGCTGGAGTCCCTGCCTCAAAGCTCGCAGCCCCGCTAGCACACTCGCCTACCCCACGCTCCACAAGATTCCACAGAGCAGCTCCCACAGTCAGCAAAAAGCGCTGCGGGACCCGCGAAGCGGGTCCGGCGAGGCGCTAAGGTTCTCCTTGCGTGCAGAGGTGCACAGGCTTCCAGCAGGGTGACAAGGTCCGCGCTAAGGGCTTTACAATTGCCTGAAGGGTCCCAGAGAGTCGGTTGTTGGCTCCGCTTTTGGCTTCGTTGGCGGGGGCGTGGCCAGCGGGGAGAGCAGCCCAGGTGTAACTGGTTGGGCGCGCAGGGACTCCTGGACGCTGGAGTCCCTGCCTCAAAGCTCGCAGCCCCGCTAGCACACTCGCCTGCCCCGCGCTCCACACGATTCCACAGAGCAGCTCCCACAGTCAGCAAAAAGCGCTGCGGGACCCGCGAAGCGGGTCCGGCGAGGCGCTAAGGTTCTCCTTGCGTGCAGAGGTGCACAGGCTTCCAGCAGGGTGACAAGGTCCGCGCTGAGGGCTTTACAATTGCCTGAAGGGGTGGTTTAATCACCATAAGTTATTGCCATGGGTCCCCCCGCCTGCCGGTATCACATCACACACTGTACTTCTGCCACACAGGAAGCACAAGGATGAGTGCTATTAGCTGCTGATGACAGGGCTCAGATACTTGCCCAACTGTATGTACACTTTGGGACACGTTTCTCCAGGGGAGCGCGCCTCATGCGGACCTAGGGATAGACATAGACAAAGACCTGCTCATCTGGGTTGTTGGATCTCAACTGAAACCTCCTGGGAGAAGTCAGGGGGTCCACAGTGATGCCAGAATAACATCAACATGTGTTGATGGTGAAACCTAAAATGGGCAAACACAGAATACAGCTAAGCAACATCCATGAATGATGGTGGGGTTTGTGATGAGGGAGACCTCATTAAAGTTGCAGGCGCTAAAGGATATGAAGGATATATGTCGTTACAACGCGCGCGTTACAACGACCTACCATTACAACGCGGTTGTAACAACGCAAGTCGTTACAACGACTTGCGTTGAGGGGGCGCAAATTTAAAACATTTAATTTACTATTCCAACACCAGTCCCCGTGGATAGTAGGGAAGGTGTTGGGATAGTAAATTAAATGATTTACTATCCTCGAGTGCCCCCCAGCGCAATGCGTTGTAACAACTTTCGTTGTTACAACCGCGTGGTAATAGTAGGTCGTGGTAAAGCGCGCGTTGTAAACGTTGCGCACCGATATGAGAAGCACAACTGAACCAAAATAGATTTTGCTGCAATTGATGTGGACCACTTAAGAGATGATCATAAAAAACTATCTTTTAAAGTCACTGAAAATAAATCCAAGCTAGCAGTAATTAGGGCCTCCGTGATGATCTTGCAAGCGTAGGTGAAAGATCTTAAACACACAGTATATACCCACCAGCTTAGAACTGGTGATGCAGAAGACTGCTCAAGGAATAGCAAAAATAATTTGGTCGGAATGCTAAAAAAACACAAAGAGCCAATCCTTTGAATTTTCCTGAAGGAATAGTGGATAACCAACATTTACGATGGGAACCTGCCCAGGTTCTTCACAGTAGAATGTGCCTAACGAGTATCATCATGACCGTCTGCACATGCAGCAACTCCTAGACCACTTATCTTATGGTTGCTGAATTTTAGTGACCATAACTGGGTTATATATTTGACCTGTCAGTCCCTGGAAAGTTAATGGGAATAAAGTACACATCTTCCCAGATTACACTGCAGCGGTACGAGTCCATAGGAGCTCCTTCATAGAGGTTAAAAGAAATTGAGACAATAGATTTCAGTTACTCTCTGATGTTTCTAGCAAAACTCACAGTGGTGAAAGATCACTTCTTTACAAACCCGGATAACACCTAGGCATGGATAGAGGACAACGTAATCTCGGCAAAAGGCCAAAGAACTGGAAACACACAAATGAGAGGAGCATAGCGAAAAGGACAGAAAAGTTGATTCCAGCTAAATAAAGGGATCAATTGGTTGGCAAAGTAGCAGGCTTCAGGGATTTCCAAGCAACCCCATCCAACAGTGAGCTTGAGACCTCTGGAAACAACGAGATGTCAGACCCTAACAATGTAAATGTAGCCGTACACCTGGGTCCCAAGGTCACACTTGAGATCAAATAAATTAAAGTACACAAGCATGTAGAGCCTCCGCATAGACAAGACATTGAAGTAAGGTTGACAGGGTGAGGTTGGGTAGAACAAAATTGACTGAGGCTGATAATGTTGCATTAAGTGTATGCAGTAGGAGACCCACACACAGACACTATACATCAATGAATTAGCAAAAGACAAAGGAGCAAAATGCAAGAGTTTATTGTTGATCTTTAGGTTGACTGTTGCAATGACGTGGGGGTTATGTTTACCTCGATTGACACAAACACCCTATAAAACTTTACAGACCACAAATATAACACTCACACTCTCCATGGGGAAGCCCAGTCCTGACAAATGCTGCGCCATTAAGAAATGATACACTTATGTTACTCACCAATCAAAGCCCAAATGCCCCAAAGTATCAGTACCTTACCTGGAATGTGAGATGGTTAGGAACACGAGACAAAAGGCTCAGGGTACACTTGGAGGTGAAGTGAATAAGGATCTGCTTTTACATTTACATTTACATTTACATTTACATTTACATTTACTTTGTCAGTTTGCAAGAATCTCATGTCACAATGACAGAAATAGTCAAACTTCAGCGAAAATGCCACCCCCAACTCATTGTCACCAAATATTCAGGGCATTTCAGAAGTACTTTAATTTGGATATCACCATATGGGCCCTTATATGGACAGACAACTATTGGATTCTGTATCAACTCTTATCTATGCACCGTTGAAGGTTGCCCCCCCTTTTTTCCTTTCTGCCCTGATGAAGACTCACATATAAGGTCATAGATCAACTGAACTATAAGTTGGGTTGAAACGTCAACATACTTTTGCAAGCATGGACTGAATATTCAGATCCTTATGGAGGGTGTGCATTGATTTATCAGCCACCTATCTCTAGCATGAACACATCTTGAATATTAGAAAGTACTCTCAAACAGGCTTATCACAGTGGTCTGTGAATGCTAGTGTCTATTATTTGTGGTACTATTGTTATTTATTATTCCTTCCTCTTACATGTCACTTTACACATGTTCACCTCTATGAGCACTTCTTTCTTGCACTACATGGAGCAACTGTGATAACATTGAATAAATGTATGCATTATTGATTGATAAAATATAAATTATACCAGTATTCCAAGGGGTCACTAATGGTTCATCAATGGTATAAGACATGGTCATCCTACTATGAGGAGGGGTCCTCCACGACTTTCCCCGTTTCCAAGCGTTTTTGGCTTGGTGTTTCAGTTCTCTGTTACTGTTCGGGCGACAGGTATTTCCATTCCTGAAGTGTGGGGTGGGGGGATGGGAGGGGGTGGAGCTCCTGCTCCGGTTGGTTTTGTGTTTTAGAGCTAATGTTTTCTGCACCACCTTTGTTCCGTTACCTCTGGGTGAACACTCTTCGCACACTACTACACTTCCCTGTCAACGGGCCCTGGGCGTTATCGCACCTCCATTACCCCAGCTGAGCTGCCCCTTGGCCCGACTCCCCCCATGGCCTCCTCCTCCCTGGCGATTCTAACACGCTCTCTTTGCTCCACCTAATGTCCTGGAATGTTAACGGCCTCCTGGATAAGATTAAGCGTGCAGCCGTCCTGAGATACGCCCAGCGTCAGGCGGTGGACGTACTCATACTCCAGGAAACCCATTTGCTAGGTCAACATTGCCCCTTCCTCACTCGCTATGGTTACGGCGCTGTCTGGCATTCTGGGTTTTGTAGGGGGTCCAGAGGGATGGCCATTCTGGTGCTTCGTGCGCTACCCCTAGTGGCATGTAAGGTGACACATGACCCTCAGGGCTGCTTTATCCTTTTGGAAGGAAATCTTGGGGATCGCCCACTTAACCTTCTGTCTGTCTACTCCCCTCCTGCTCTGCTGGCCCCTACACTTCGTGGACTTACCCGGCTGATCGCGGCTCTGTCCCTAGGACTGACTGTGGTGGTGGGGGGTACTTTAACGTCATTATGGACCCAGGCCTTGACATTGCGTCCTCTCCCTCTACTTCCAGGATTGTTCAATCCAATCTTCTTTCTTCGTGGGCAGCCAGTTTGGGTCTCAGGGACACCTGGAGACTGTGGCACCCGACTGCTAGACACTACACCCACACTTCTGCCTCTTACCACACCCATGCACACCTAGATTATGCTTTCCTGCCGGTTCAGGACTGCCGAGCGCTCCAGGCAATCTCTATCCTCCTGAGGGGTCTGTCTGACAATTCTCCAGTGCAACTTCATATAGGGGCCCTTCACCCATCCTCCAGGCCACTCTGGCGACTCAATGTTTGGTTCTTCCAAGACGTGGAGTTCAAAGACAGCATTGGTGCTGAACTCAGCGCCTACTTTGCCACTAACCACGGTTCTGTGTCCTCCTCTCGCAACCTTTGGGAGGCTGGTAAGGCCACTATTAGGGGGTTCACCAAAGGCCAGCTGAAACGTACCCGCGAGGCACGTGATTTCCAGCTTACACACTTGGAAGCACAAGTCACCCTGATTGAGGCGCTGGATCCCGAGGATAGGACTGAAGTTCAGGAATGGAGGTTGGCGTTCCTACAAGATGAGATTCGACAAACCTCCCTGGAAGCTGCAAAGCTTCTTTGGCGTTCGTCTGTGGCCCGAGTGTTTGGCTGAGGAGAAAAGAATGGGAAGCTCCTCCATCACCTCGCCACTTATCCCATTACCAAATACATCATACCTGAAATGGCAGACATAGACAGAACGCTGCACCGTGCACCGGTGGCAGTGGCCCAATGCTTACTACGCTGCTCTATATTCCGTGCGGCCACCTGGCCTTTCGCTCTCTGACCTCCACCAACGTGAGGAGTTTCCTATTGCGCGCCCTAGCGAATCTGATGCAGCTGCGTAGGATCTCCCGCTCACCCCTGAGGAGGTATCTGATGCTATTTCACGCTTGGGGGCTGGTAAGACTCCTGGGCCGGACGGACTCCCTCTGGAGTTTCATTCATCCTATTGCGACGCCCTGCTTTCACCTCTAATAGTAATGTACAAAGAAGCGGCGGAGTGCGGCTAATTTTGGCTGGAGATGGACCTCGCTCGCTACCATTGTGGTGATGCCTAAGTCCCAGCCCCCCTCCCAGCACTACTCAGACTATCGTCCCATTTCACTCATCAATACCGAGCTCAAGATCTTTGCTTCCGTACTGGCCAATAGCATCCGTCCGTATTTAGCTCAACTTATTCACCCTGACCAATGCGGCTTTATGCCTCTCCGAGGGACTAGACACTGTCTCCGACACCTTCACCTTGCCCTTGCAAATCGACACCTGCTGACCCTACTTATCCCTTCTCCTTATTGACTTTGAGAAGGCTTTTGACTCTGTCGACTGGAGCCACTTGGACGCGGCGTTGGACCAGATGGGCTTTGGCACTCCTTTTCGCAATCTGGTGCAGTTACTATATCATCATCCCCGTGCGCAGGTCCTCATTAATGGCACGCTGTCCCGCCCCTTCCCCATTGGTCGGGGTACGCGGCAGGGCTGCCTTCTTTTCCCGATCCTTTTCGCTCTAGCCATGGAGGCGTTCACTTGCCTTGTCTGCAACAACCGCTCCCTAACTGGCTTAACCTGTGCAATACAGGTACTCTTTTTGAGCACAAGCACACAACTTCAGCTCAATCAAATTATATACTCAAGGTAATCAATGTGTGGGTGGAGTCAAATCTTCCCTCTCAGTAGTGCTTCCTATAAGTCTTTATTTGTTTTTAACATACGTCATGGCGACAACTAGGCTGGCACGCCAGACCTAAACAGTGCCTAATTCTAGTTGAGTCATACAGGTCCTGGTGAACAGACCTGACAAACCTGAAGTTGTTTCGATAGAATGCAGCTTGTTAGGGTATGAGCTGGCTGCTAATTACTTTGTGAACCAGGGGTGCACTATGTCTGAAACAGCCTTGCATGCAGGCCAGCCCCTTCTTCAGGTAAAAATGAAAATGTGAAATTAGTACTTTTGTTGGTATTTATCTTTGAAGTGCATTATTTGGCACTACTTCAAGATATACTCCGGCTACTGCAAATATTTATTTAAATGCCCACGAAGACAAACAGCTTCCATGCTTGCCCTTTACTTTTGTCTATGCAATGGCTTTTGGGTCTTTAACTTTAGCGTTAGAATGGAGCTGCAACCAACTTGTGCCCATGGGCACAGTACAAACCTCACAGAGTTCTAAGATATTGGTGTTTGCACACCAGTGCAATGACCTTGGCATACATTGCCCCAGTGGGTGAGTGCTTGACATCCACAGCTGCCTCTTTCTACCAAGCAGTAATAGCTTTATATTTCTTGGGTTTAACAGTCATCTATCAGTGAAATAAAGAGCTTTTCAGACATAACTGGAAAACACTGAGGTAAGAAAAGGCAAAACAGCTTATCAATTGGCAGTAATTTTAGTACAGTCTGTTGAAGGGAAAACATCACCAAGGGAAAGGAAGGCACTTTAATCCAGCCATAGGAGTGTTTACAGTCTACCATAAGAAATGTATGCCCATGGGTGCGTCTGCCCAGCTCCTGAGCAGAGAATCTCCATCTGCCTCAGCTGTTAGCACAGACGTAGATGGTCAGGAATGCAGCACATGGCTGGTGTAGCGTCCATGGTTTAAATCTAAGATTCACTACTAACTGTAGCAACTGGCAGCAATGACAAACTAGAGCGCACTCTCTCATCAGTAGACTGTCCATTCACTGGTGCCAATTTCCGGAAGGAGTTTGGACCATAAAACCCAATTGATACGTGTGTCCTCAGACCCTTTGGTTATGAGGCTTGTCATGTGCCCGAGTTAGGCCCCTGTAAGAGTTAGTGCCACTTCTACATGCACACTGTCCTTTCCTAAAGTTACCTTCTCTTTGCCACATCTACCTTTGGCACATATTTGCACTTGTGGCTCTTATACTAGTTTCTTGGAAAAACTGGCCTTGCTGACGTGGAATACTTCATGATCACACTGCCTTGACATTAGACATTTATAGAGGAACAAGTGGTCCCTTCCAACAGGATACTTTACCGAAATACACATAGACGTCAATTAATTTCTACAACAATGAAAATCAAATGAAGTAATAAAAGGATTTAATAAACGTTAAAAAAAAACAGAAACATAACATGTGGAAAAATACATGGAACAACAAACAATTAGATTAACAAAACTCAGACATTTACAAAGTGCCTACAAAAATAATAAACAATTAGTATACATCTATTTTAAGGTACCAATGCTATCCTTATTAAAATGATAAACAATTGCAATAGTCATGGAACTGATAGAGCGCCATGTTATTACAACAACAACAACAACAAAGGAGCTTATAAAGCGCTTGGTGACGCCATCACGGCGTGTCCCCGCGCTGTGGAGAGAAATCAAGACCAGAGTAGGGTATTACAGGGAAAACAGGTAGGTTTTTAAGCTTTTCCTGAAGGTGGTCTCCGAGTCCGCTAGTCTGATCTCCATAGGGAGAGCGTTCCATTCCCTGGCGGCCATAGCCCGGAAGGAACGGCCACCCATTCTGGCTTTCCTGATACGGGGTATTTTGAGCAAGCCAGTTCCCCCAGAGCGGAGAGTTCTATTGGGCTCATAGGGAATAGCAAGGTCATTCATGTAAGGAGGAGCTTTTTGGGAGATGATCCTATGGCACATTAAGAGTGCTTTAAAGAGAACTCTTTTTTTTATAGGTAGCCAGTGGAGGGTGTCTAGAGCAGGTTTGGAAGGTGCTCTCTTGGGAAGTCTAAGGACTAGACGTGCTGCTGTGTTTTGGAGGACTTGAAGTCTCCTGATGTTATTTTGCGTTGTTCCAAGCAGAAGCACATTCCCATAATCTATCCTAGAGGTCACTAGAGCCTGTGTCATAGTGCGCCTGGCTTCAAGAGGAAGGAGATCAAGGGTGCGGTTCAGGGTCTTCATGACCCCATAGCATTTTCCGACCACCTTGTTCACGGGACAGTCATAGGAGAGTTTGGGGTCAACCCAAATCCCCAGATTCTTGGCCGCTTCACAGGGGGTGGGTAACGGCCCCAGACACGAAGGTCACCACTCCTTGGTCCAGCTCGAATCCCTGCCTCCCATGACCAGAACCTCTGTTTTCGAGCCATTGAGCTTCAGGCAGTGTTGGGTCATCCAACCTGCCAGAGCCTGCATGCAAGATTTAAAGTTATTTGCAGAAGCAGAGGGGGCTTGGGATAGGGAGATGAGAAGTTGGGTATCGTCGGCATATGAAACTAATTCAATGCCGAACGATTGAACCACTTCAGCCAAAGGGGCCATGTACAGGTTGAACAGGGTAGGGCTCAGGGCAGAGCCCTGAGGTACCCCCTGTTCCAAGGCAATGCTTTCAGAGAGAAAAGCGCCTCTCTGAACCTGGAAGCAGCGATTGGTGAGGAAGGCCTTCAGCCAGCCCAATGCTTCCTGGATGACCCCGGCTTTGTTCAGACACTGTAGCAAGATGGAGTGTGCCACAGTGTCGAACGCCGCACTAAGGTCCAGCATTATAAGTGCCATAGTCTGTCCTTCATCTACACCTGCCCGTAGGGTTTCGGTCGCTCTCAAAAGGACGGTTTCGGTGGAATAACCTGACCTGAACCCTGATTGGGAGTTGTGGAAGGCATTGTTAGACTCTAGATGGGCCATGAGTTGGCTGTTAGCTATTTTCTCAGCCACCTTCGCCAAATAAGGTAGCAGTGAGATGGGCCGAAGGTTTTCCAGAGTGTCCTGACTGATGTTAGGTTTTTTCTTTATAGGCAACACAATGGCTTTCTTCCATTCCATAGGGAGGGTAGCCGTGGAAAAGGAGAGTTGGAGGATGTGCCTGAAGTGTCGCTCAAGGACCTCCAGACTGGCTGCTAGTATCTTGGGGGGGGCAGGGTCCCGGGGAGAACCAGATTTAATGTTTTTACAGATACTAGTTAAAGTAGTAGAGTGAGGAACAGAGAAGCTTGTCAGGCATTTTTTAACATGGATAAGCTCCAGATTTTCAGTGAAGTCAGAGCCTGATGGCAAGTCGGTGGAGAAATTAGAGTAGATTGTAGTAATTTTGTTGGCAAAGTATTTGGCAATATCATTACATTTCGCAACCGAGTCATTATGGGCATTGCTCTCGTTGGTGACTACCGAGATTTCTTTAAAAATTTTAAAAAGCTCCTTAGAGGAGTTTTCTGCTTCACCAATACGGGTCTTATTCTGAAAATTTTAGGGGTGCGTCATAATCATGGGTAGTCAGCACCCGCATATTTAGAGGATTGTACTAATGTGTGATCATTAGAAATTTAGTAATTAACCAAAATGATGTAGAAAGTTTAGGAGTGTTCATATCGTTTGGAAACTAATGTAGTGTTAACATGAAATGTGCCTTAAGTAATGTAGAGATTATTGCTTCACGTATAAAAATGTTGCATTAGGTTTAAACGTGCACAATGTTAAAAGTTGCACAAGTAGGGTTGCTTATTGCGAGTAAATTGTAATGCATTAACATGATTTTGAATCTAACGTTCTTAATGTAGTCTAGAAATGTGTTTAAGATGTGTAAAGGCCTAATTGTATGAAAACATTAATAAGAGGCCTAACTGTGATTCTTAGTTTGTCGAAGAAATTGTAGGCCTGAAAATGTATTTCTCCTTGGGATGGCTCCTTTCTTATTCAAATATTTGTGTTGCAGATCTGTGTGTGTACAAGGCTAATTCCTTCACAGGGTTTCTGTTGCAGGTGCAAGGACACACGTTTAGTTAGGCAGAATAACTCTTTGTTTTAGGAGTTAGGATGGTAGGAGCAAGAGATGTGGGGAGATACTGGAATGCAGGAAGATACTTATGGCGGAGAAGGTGCCTGTGACCCAAGTGATGGAGCAAGGTTGCACACATAAAGCGACTTGCTTGTATTCAGCCCTCTCGAAAATAATATTAATGTACTAACTAACATGTTTTGTCATTGTAATGTTACATTACACGACATTTCTAGTATCTAGGGGAAGCTTGACAATGTGCTTTTACTAACTATAATCCGCTTGCATTAAAATGGCTGCTGCTATGCGGGATTTTCTACTGCGCATGTGTATGTCACACTCACGTGACATGACGTATCACTTTGTTTGGTGGGAAACTTTTGCTTCTGCGCACTAAAACTAGGATGGCTGTTCTGTGTCCTAACGTGCAAGAAGCTTGCATTGCTGCTTTTCCTAAGCTGTTCGTTTTGCTTAAACCTTAATGCAATAGTTAAAATAAAATAATGGGAATAGAGTAGAGATAAGTGGTATACAGTGCATTAATTTATTCTGTGCCTCTAAAACCGTTTCTCTTCTATTTTTGCATGTATCGCGTTTGGGCCATGAAATGTACCTCTGAACTCCATCTTTGGAGAGACTGCGACTGTGCAAAGAATCCCAAGCCATTGAAGCTGTGGCATTGAACCGATGCCAGCATCAGACATCAACTGTGAAACTATGGGAAAGTGACCTCCTCACCCTGCCAGAGGAAGCTAAATTGAATAATTTGTTAAAACATTGAATGTTATTGTTACATTCACTGCCGGGTGGAATATAAGTACATGGGAAGATAAAATTATGGGAGGGATCATAATTTTAATACATGATTTTCAGTTACACCATATTAATATGGTGTGATGACCTCTCCTAGTCTTTTGACCAATAAAATAGTGGGATTCACACATTTGCAACATTTGGGGGTGGTACACTGACCTGGAAAATAGTATAACTAGGGTAGGCTTAGCTAGTTAGATTGTCCGACTTGTCCAAATAGCTGACCTGTCACTGACCCAATGCACTCAATAGGTGATCGAGAGCAGAGGTGCAGGAGGAGCACTCTGTTGGAAGATTCGATAACCCAATCAGGGTTCTGGGAATGAGTTCGATAACCCAATCGGGGTCCGGCTGTTAGCTCTAGAGAGGGGTGTGAAGCTGGGGTTGCACTTTAGCTGTGGGTGCCGGTCTTGATCTTTGGTGGTCCTGTCCTGATCCAATTTGGTCCGTAACCTGTTCTGATTCTGGTCTGCACCTGTTCTTTCTCGCTGGCACCTGCACTTTAGGGTTCCTATCCTTTATCCTAGCCCGTGGCCAGGGTTAGTTTTCACACCATTCTAGGTAACTATAAAGTGTTGGTTTGTCATTGTACTGTTTTCCCTTTTCTACCCACCCTGCGTTTAATGCTTAACGATATTTCTTCCAAATTATTGCACATTTCGCTTTCGATTTTCATCATTTCTAAAAGAGAAAGAAATTATTGATTATATTATGATCTCTATACATCTTAGGAATTTACTTTAGATACTTAACTTTTCCGAGTTTGTGATTATTTAATGAGTGCAAATGTTATTTACTACCTATTTTCTTGCTAACTCCCTTGATCCTCAAGGACTTTAGGTATCGTGACTTGGTTTGGTAAGTCAAAATGGTATGAGTCATGAATGGTTAAATCAAAATTGATTGAGTGTAGGTTTACCTGATCAAATGTGAATATAGTTTTATGGGCCCAGGTGAGTATGGTAAATCGAGCAGGTGAACCTGCGCTCTATCAGTTAATTCGGTAGCAGCGTGATGGTTACGGTTTAGTTAAGATAGGTAGTTAGTTGTTGTTAGTTGGTTAATTGAATTGCATTGTTTATTTTTATATTGATTTTATGTATTAACCAAACTTGTTTGTACCTGTTATATGTTTGTTTTTGGAATCCCCGGGGCCAGAATAACAGGTGGTAAATGGAAGGCACTCTGTAGCGAGGTCACTTGCCTGTGGAAGTAAATGCATGGTTAGGTAAAACCTGAAGCACTGTTTTAGGGACTTTCTGTATAAATGTGTGAATAATTGATAGTAAAGAGTTCGCTAGTGAAACTTTGGTGTGATATCACCTAGAAAGGGGCACACTGAAGAAGTAACAGGTTCTTCTGAGCTTGATTAACTGCAAAGGGGTTCGCTGGTGAATCTTTGGCCTTATATCACCTAGAAAGGGTAAGCCCGATGGAGTAACAGGTTCTCCGATGCTTGCGTGAAAGGTAGACGGAAGGGATCTACTTGTAGTGTATGAAGAGTAAACGGAAGGGAGTTACTCGCAGTGAATATAAAACATTCTTTTCTTTGAAATTAGTCACTCAGGCACAGTGGCAAATGTTTTTAAGTTGTTAGTTAATTAAATGAACATTTAAAGTGAAAAGAAATAAGTTCTCGTATTACCTTGCAAAGGAGGAAGTCAGTTGCGGAGCTGCGCTGATGTCACTCAGAGCATCGCTGGATTTGGTTGAGACAGCGGGTGTGTAGCTGAGGTAATATTGTAAAGGAGGGGTGAGTACAGGAGCGTGAGAACTTGTCTCATGAGTAAAACAGCACAATTATTGGTTGGATTTATTTGAATTCTAAATTTTGATTGGTCATTGAAAATAAGAAACGCATTGGTATTGGGGTTTTTTGTAAACAACCGAGTGTCATCACAAAAGTAAAGCGGCATAAATTATATGTGGCATTTAGATACAGGATTCATAGGAAATAGACCAGATAGAAAATATCTAGGTTTTGCAAAGGAACAGATGATTAGAGGGAGACCGTATATCATGTACGGAGATAAAAGAAACATGTCATATGTCAAGAAAGTTAAAAATGTCTTTAAAAAACGATAAACCGATAAAAACAAGAGAAGGGATTATTATTCCACCATCGAATACGCCTGCATCATACATGATGGTTGAAAGGGGCTATCATACTTGTGTATGGTTAGAAAATTGAATAGAATATACAAAAGATGATGGAGTTTTGGCATTTCCAGAAAATGGTACCTTCAATGGTAGGATTTTGTACAATTTAAGAGCACGCATGAATGAATTAGATCCTTTACCTAGATTAACCCAATATGAAGCATTAGAGGAATGAGAAACAGAGGCCTTAGAGCGAGATAGAACTAGAAGTGACAGAAATTGGAGTACATTTTATCCTAGATTTCCTAAAGAGACAAGAGATAAACAGATGAAACAATGAAAGTAGTCCATGTTAGTGGAAGGGTTATATCCTGTCCGAGCTTTATAAGAACAAACAGGAAGAAAAAGTACAGAGAAAACTAAAAATCTAATGACAAGTGTTGATCCAGAAGATGATTACCTAGAGGATTTACTAATGAAAAATCCACCACCTTATAATGAGGAGCAAAATCAAGTTAATCCTACTGCTCCGTTCTTAAAACCACCTTTAGTTCCGCAAGTAATACATGAGGCATCATTAGAAAAAGTGTTACAGGAAAAGGAACAAGAAGCAATACATAAACAAAGAAAATGAATTAATTCAGAAAATTACACAGTTAAATACAAGTCCTGAAGCCTTAACGATTCCATTGACTATAGGTCCTATTGTTCCTTTATATGGAGACAAGCAAATCAGTTCTAGACCTCCTGTTCTAAACACACCTATACTGCAGCCAGGAAAAGAAACATTACGAGTGGATGATCAAGCAAGTGAGTGTGAGTCAGAAATTTCTCTGATGGATTTACCTATAAAAGAACCAGTAAGTAGCTCAGCTAGGAAAACTACACCTGTAAATTCTAGAGAGGTACAAATGGAAACTTCTTCAGGTACGAGAAGTGCTACTGTAGTTGCCCAAGAGTAAATTGAAAGAAGGTCTCGAGAAATAGAAAAACCAAAATCACAGCCAAAGGCATTGGATATTTTTAAATTAAGAGTTGAATTGGAAGAACTGCTTGCTGGAATAGTGGGGTTAGACCGATTAAATACATTACATGAAGATGAAATATTGTTTATATGTCGAAGTATCACTTGCAATACTAAAACATTTTATGAAAAATTAACGAGTTTGGCAAATGAGATGTGAATTGATATTGGTAAATCTAAAGTGTTACAGAAACCATATCGAGCTAAATTTTCTGACAAAGATCTAGAAAATATGAATGTGTCAGGTCGTAAATTACAGATCAAAGAGTTGTTATCACTATTGCAAAAATGGGGTGATTTAGACAGATGGAAAGCTAGATGGATAAAGAAAAAGGAGGAACCCCAAGTGAAAAGCACTGTATCAGAATATGTATTAAAAGATTTAGAGAAAGTAGAGAAATTGTACCCGATGAGGGAAGTGCCAGGAGGAGGTTATGTGCATGTTCCATGGTCCCCACAGGATACTTTATCATTTACGAATGATTTCTCAAAACTCAGAGAGAAACCCGTTGAGTGGTACAGGCAGGTCGAAAGATTTGTAAAAGTCTCGAAAGTGTTGCTAAAGGATTTGGATGGGTTATTTGATATTGTCATTCCTGTAGATTTATGGATAGAGTGCAAAATAGCAGTTGATTGGCCTAATGATGAGTACCCTAGAGATCCAAAGACAGGAGCCCCATCAGATGAAGTGATGAAAAAATATAGTAAAGTAATATCGTACTTGAAAGGAAAGGTACCCCCAAAAGAAACAGATTGGACAAGAATAGACAGAACTACCCAAAATAAGGATGAATCAGTACATGTATATTACGAGCGCCTTCTACCAGTATTCAAGCAGTACAGTGGCTTAGAAAGCATTGATACAAAAGACATGACACATTTTATTTATCGGTTTGTGTCAGGGTTAAAGCCAGAAATTTCACAAATGATTAAAGATCATAAGATATGTTGGCAGGCCAAACCGATAGATGAAATTTTTAAATATGCTAAATATTGTGGAGACGAGTTAGAAAATGAACGAAAGAATTTAGAAGAAAAAGTAATGTGGGCACAAGTAAAATTAGCAGAGCAACAAGAACTTCAAATGAAAAATATTCAGACCCAAGGAGATGGAAATGGGGGTAAACCTAGGGGAAAGTTTAACCGAGATAAAGCTAAAAAGAAATTTCCTTGTCATGGGTGTGGCAAGTTGGGGCATTGGAAAAACAAGTGTAAGGCTGTATTAAATAATAACATGCAAACTAACAATTTGAATTTACAGACACAGAATGAGGTATCGAAAAGGCAGCAACAACAGGTAATGCAAAACCAGTTACCATAGGCGCCTATGACAAATCCTGGGAGTCAAACCCCATACAGTGTGGATATCACAAGTTTGGAAGGAAGTGGTAAAAGGGACACAGTGACACCCGAATGTCTTTTGAGTGACACATATTTTGACGAAGACAGTTTCTGACGGTGCCTGAGAGGGTAGGACGAGGAGTGCGTACTTGGCGCATCCTTACAGGTAGATCAGTCAGGTCAATATATTGAAAGAAAGGTTGAAGGAAGTGATGTTACATTTCTGTTGATATTGGCGCTACCCATTCTACTGTAAGAACAGCAGACGTTCCAAACCTACCCCTCTCGGGAGAAGCGATCCAAGTAGTGGGTGTTTCTAATAAACAAATTAGCACCCCAGTTACAGAACCAATGGAAGTCAGAATAGGCAATTTTAAAGAAATGCACAAGTTTGTTGTTTGTGACTCCAGTCGAGTAAACCTGTTAGGTAGAGAATTGCTGTGCAAAATGAATTGCACCATCTTTTGCACACCAAATGTTGTTGAAATTCAAACTCCAGATGTAGACGGAATTTATAAATTAATGTTAGCAAAACAAGGAACTGAAAATAAAAGGTTTACCTTAGAAGACTTGCCAAAATAGTTACAACATACGGTAAATCCTAATGTGTGGGATTTCACAGGAAAAGATGTAGGATTAATGGCAAATGTTGATCCAGTAAAAGTGACAGTAAAAGAAGGTGCAGTTTACCCAAATAATTGATAGTACAAAATGAGCCCAGAAATAAAAGCAGGAGTTGCACTAGAAATAAAACGTCTAGTCGAAGCAGGTATTTTGCAGGAGATATTGAGCAGCCCATGTAATTCACCCATAATTGGCATAAAGAAACCGAGTGGAAAGTACAGGGTCGTACAAGACCTCCGCAAAATTAATAAAATTGTTGTCCCAAGTTGTCCAGTTGTACCAAACCCTGCTGTAATTTTGTATCAAATACCGTGGGCAGTAGGCTTATTTACTGTAACAGATCTATGCCATGCATTTTTTTTACATACCATTACATCCAGATAGCAAATATCTTTTCTCTTTCAAGTTCGATGACCATGTCTACGGTTGGAATCATGCCCCTCAGGGGTACACGGAAAGTCCATCGAATTTTAATCAGATCTTGAAAAAGTGCCTTGAATCCCTGATATTGCCTGGAAAATCCGTCCTGGTGCAATATATAGATGACCTACTGGTGGCGTCTAAAAATCGAAATGACTGTGTTGTTGATACCATTGCCCTACTGAATCATTTAGGTAAAGGAGGACACAAAGTAGCACATGAGAAACTGCAATTTTGTACAACATCAGTGAAATATCTGGGGCACCAGATAGAGAGAGGTGTCACAAGGGTTACTTCTGAAAGAACCAGAATAATTCAAAACATAGATCTACCTCAAACACAGAAAGAAATCAGAATGTTTCTTGGAGTTGTAGGTTACTGTAGGCAATGGATTGTGGGATTTGCAGTCCTAGCAAAACCAGTGATACAAATGACAAAGGAAAGAGCAAAGGAGCCAGTAGAATGGGATGACGAAAGCATGTCATCTTTCTTAAAATTACGAGATTGTCCATGTTCAGCTCCAGCATTGGAGATGCCTGACTATTCAAAAGATCTTTTATTGTTTTGTGATACACGAGACAATTGTGCACTTTCAGTTCTGACTCAGACCCATGGTCTGATGAGACGTCCTGTTGCATATTTTTCTTCTACACTGGATCCAGTGGTAGCAGCATTGCCAGGATGTCTGAAAGCAGTAGCAGCAACTTGCATGAGTCTTGAGCAAAGTGAGTCCATTATTATGGGACATCCACTAACCGTATATGTCCCACATGCTGTTGTGATTTTGTTGACCAGAACTAAAACTCAGTACCTAACTCCTAGTCGGCTGACTAAGAATGAATGAATTCTTGTAGGTGCAGAAAATGTGACTATTGCTAGGTGTAATATTCTGAACCCAGCAACATTATTGCCTGATTCACATTTTGCAGAAGTAAAAAATGAAGTTGAACATCATTGTATTGATCTTACAGAATACTGTACTAAACCTCACCCAGATATAAGAGAAGAGCCATTAATAAACTCAGCACATGAACTATTTTTAGATGGTTCATGCATGCAACATGATGAAGGAGGTTTGAGTGCTGCTTATGCTGTGTGCACTCTATGGGGTCCAGTTGAAGCATCCTATTTACCTGGAGTCAAGTCTGCACAAGTAGCTGAATTAATTGCATTGACAAAGGCTTGCAAAATTGGAAAAAATTTAAAAGTGACTATTTATACTGACAGCCAGTATGGCTATGGAGTTGTGCATGATTTTGGCCAACTCTGGATGCAAAGGGAGTTTCTGACTTCATCAGGTACTCCTATTAAAAGTTGAAATGTTGTGAAAGATTTGCTGAAAGCAATCCAATTACCAGAAACAGTGGCTGTGATCAAGTGTGCTGCTCACCAATCTGGCAATGACAGAGTGACAACAGGTAACCGATATGCTGACCAATTGGCTCAATATTGCGCCAAAAATAAAATGGCAATAAACAAGAAAATTGAAAATAATGGAAACAGCTGCCAACTTATGTTGCATGAAAGAGTGAAAACGTGGGAAGAAGTAAGAGACTTGCAAAATGATGCAGAACAAAAAGAAAGGGAAGAATGGGCAAAAATAGGTTGTCAGAGAAGGGCTGGAGATGGTGTAATTGTTTACCTTGATGGAAGGCATGTGTTACCTGACTGTATGCTTGCTCCTATGGCTAGAATGTACCATGGTGATTCTCACTTAGGGCGGGACGCCATGATTAGATTGTTCAGACAAACTTGGTTCAATGCAAAGTTCAGGAATGTAGCAGAGAGTCTTTGCCATAGATGCTTAATTTGTCAGCAAATTAATCCTGGAAAGAAAACTGTAGTGTTACCAGGAAAGATTGGGAAAGCAGAAGGTCCTTTTATTCGTCTTCAGATTGATTTTATTCAGTTACCCTCTTGCAGAGGAATGAAGTATGTCCTTGTCATTGTTTGCCTGTTTTCAAAATGGGTGGAAGATTACCCTACTCACAGAAATGATAGCATTACTGTAGCAGAACTACTACTCAGAGAGCTCATTCCACGTTTCGGTTTTCCAGTAACCATTGAATCAGACCGAGGAAGTCATTTTAATAATGAAATAATTGGTCTAATCTGGGAAGCATTTAAAATTGAGCAAAGGCTGCACTGTGCGTACCACCCAGAGGCTTCTGGAGTGGTGGAACAACTGAATGGCACAATCAAATCAAGATTGGGAAAGATATATGAATCTTCTCTATTAGATTGGCCTGATGCTTTATCTCTTGTTTTGATGGGACTCAGAAGCATTCCATACAGAAATACAGGCTTGAGTACCCATGAGATACTCATGGGAAGAGCAATGAGGCAGGCATGGGTGCCAGGACACAAGCTGATAAATATATCTGATGACTTAGTACTAGAGTACTGCAAAGAACTGGCTGGCCAAGTGCGTTCTATCTCTCACCCGGTTGGAGAAGACGCTGTCGCCAGACAATCAACTCCAGTACATGATCTGATTCCAGGTGACTGGGTTGTGATAAAGGAACACACTCAAAAATCTTGCCTAGCTCCGAGGTGGGGAAGGCCAAAACAAGTAATATTGGTCACCACTACAGCTGTAAAGTGCAAGGGAATTCTGAATTGGATCCATGCGAGTCACACCAAAAGAGTGACTGAACCTGATGTAACTGAGGCTGAAGGATGTGCAGCTGAGGAGTCCCAGGAAAGTGATTCTGAAGTAGTTGATTATGAACAACCGAGTACCAGTCAGGATGAATGGATTCCAGTGATTGACATTCCTGCAGATGTTGTGAGAACTAGAAGTCAGACCTATTTAGATAGAGAGAGTGATAGTGAGGATGAGTCAGGAATAGAAGAACGTACTCAGATTACGAAAATCAAAGCGAATAGTAATTCTGAGGAGGAACAGATAAGGAGAGCTCAATATACTCAGACATTCCAGATACCTGTCACAGTTCCAGAGTCTGAGGAGGGACAGATAGGTAATAGGGCAAAAGCTCAGGAAGAATTAAAACAAAAGATTGAGATACCTGAGCAGGATCAGATAGATGCAGAAAAACGTGTTCAGGAAGAAGAAAGCGAACTACATCAAAATCAAAGTGTCATGAACCGGAATACGGAGGGGTAGCTACCTCTTCTGGCGTGTAAGAGCCATCAGAACCACAACTACCAGAAGGCTAAGCATGAGGGAGGAGCCCAAGTCTATTTAGGGGTCTGCCTCCCGGAGAGCGTTGTACGTGATTTTGTTTGATTCTTCGGAGTTTCGAACCCTGGATTGTTCGCCTAGGGTGTGTTCAGACTTGGGCGTACCTTGATCGAGTTGTTAGGGCGTGCGGCGGCTGCTGCGTGTCCTGGAGTTTGTCTGCAATTCCCGAGCAGCCGGTAGGAAAGTTCCCGGTGTGTTGAAGTGGGGAAGGCTGCTAAATCCTGTGGCGGCGTTCCCACCTTTTGGTTCCCTCGGCCGAGACAACCCGAGCGGGGAATTACTTGCTCTCCTTCTGAGCGTTCAGCGGCTGCTGAACGCGATACCGACACCGGCTGGTGTTGGAGTCTCTGCGAGGGAGAGACGGATTGGACTCGCTGCATCCACCGATCCGTGAGTTGTTGTATCACTGGAACGTAGAGCTAGCGCGTTCTTGAAGAAAACGCTACAGGAACTTGTTTATATATATTGACACTGTTGCTTCTGATGGTATTGGAACTGTGGGCAACCTAAAACCTGGATTGTGGAATAGTGTACACTGGACTATGGATAAGCCTAGTTACTTTTTGAGAAACTGTTAAAGACTCAATTGGTCGTTTTTGGAGCACTCTTTTTCTTTGCACTTGGATTCACTAAGGGTATTCGGATTTAGTTTGGTGATCCCAGGAAGGCTGGAAGGTGTGTGAGTAAATGCATGGGACGAGTGTCTGGGGAGGGTGAAGCAGTGTAATCGATGCTTACCGTGTATCTTGCTTTCCAGAGTGGTGTATTTTACTTGGAAGAGGGCTTCCACACTACCTACCGGGAAGGAAAGGAAAGCTTAGCTAGTCCCCATGGTAGGTGGTGTTCTAGTGAGAAAATACTGAGAGTAGTTAGATTGTAATCTGTACTAATGCCTGTTTGTTCTTCTTGGTTTCTTCTCTCCCTACAGCCTCCTGTCCCGTTCCAGTCCTATCCTGGCCTTTTTTTTCCCTCACCTGATTTCCTTATTCTCTGTTAAGTTGAGTTTCAGAGGATAGGGCAGTCTGGAGGTGGACCCCTATTAGCATCGCCCTGATCCTGAGGATACGAGGTCGTGACACAAAGACAGCACACTCCTGAACAAGGCCAGATTAGTATCCAGGCAGAAGAAACAGAATCAAGACCTGGACCAAGTCAGATAGAGAGGGATACAGACAACGAAGATGTACAAATTGTGCCACGACTGAACGAGAATTAAAGAGCAATTGAAGAAAATCAAAGCACAGTACCAGCCAAAAGACTCGGGAAAGGAGATAAGTGGCTTCGTTTTGTCAAAAGATTGAAATTTGGCCTTAAAACAAGAAATGAAGAACCAGAGCAAGTAAACGAAGTATCAAGTTAAACTGGGTTTTCCAACGACCAAGAAGGAGAAGTCCACGACTGCAAAGACTGAATAATAAGTTCAAAGGCCCTGAATGGACCTATGTCATCCTTGAAGATTTTGAAAATTTAGAACTGAGTGATGAAAATGATGATGAACTAATTGATGATTCAACAGGCGAAGAAATGAGACCAACTTGAAAATTTCACAGGTTAAAATTCTGTGAAAAGTCTCAAAAGAAGAGCTAAGGCTCCTTATTCGAAAAAAATTGCTGATCATACTGTTAATGGTAAACCGAAAAGAAACTGCTTAAAAACATTCTGTAGGATATGCACATGTAGTATAGTAATAGTACTCATAGTGTGGTTAGGACTGATGGTGGCTATTCCTTATCTAATGAGTAAAAGTGAAAAGAATAACACTAATATTCATGAGAAAATAGATGCACCTGAAATGTTAAATATACACGGAAGAATAGATAGTTATAAAAAGCAAAAGGTAGAATTAGAAGCATCATATAAGGAAGCATTACATTACAGTAGAATTAAGAATAGAACACACTTGAACGTATTTGCAAACCTTTTAGTACACTATGTAGAAGCAATGGAAATAAATGATTGCTATGTTTGTATGAACCTACCATTATCTGTAGCTGAGGATGTTACTTATCATCATTTGCCCCTGACCAATGGTATTCCATGTAGTATTTTAGCTGGTTTATTTTATAAAAAATCCCCTTACAATATTATTATTCTAATTGAGACGTGATTTTCTCTGAACTTCCTATACATAGTGACCTGAATCCTGTACATACTAAAAGTGACATAACTCGTTATAGGGGTGACTATTTCCTAACAATAGGTACAATATATATAGCTGAATCACACAAGAATAATTTAACATGCATTTTACATGAAAGAGAAAAAATATTCTTGAATTTAGTTGAGAAAAGGAGATAAGATTTCCAGAGAAAGGCTACTGAACAAAAACGAAAGATTCCTAAATGGGCAGAAAACTAAGAGTACACCTTGAATGGCAAAACTCTTGCTGCTATGTTGCTGGACTTTTATGAAAAGAAAAGGAAACTCTGTCTCAACAGGGAGAGAACGAGTTATTATGCAATGTATTTATTGGTTCTAGTGAATGTGAACACAATTATAAAGTAATTGGGGATTTCAAAGACGGAACTGAGCCAGTATGTCCTGGAATTTTTTACATATGTGGGAACAAAGCATACTACAAGTTGCCTGATAATTGGTATGGGAGTTGCTATTTTGGAATAGTATTCCCAAAGGTATATCATGTAAACACAATCACTGGAAACAATGAAGAAATTAATGGACTAATATGTACTAAAAGAGCTAGTTTTGCAGAAATTGTAGGTGATATATTTAGTGCATTGATACCTTCAGTGGGAGCGGTTCTAAATACTCAAATAATTAGCAAATTATCAACAGTGGTGGATCGTTTATCGACTGACACTGCTGGAGGATTCTTAATGATCAATACTGAACTAGTTGCGGTAAGATCAATGGTTTTACAAAATCGACTTGCTATTGATACATTGTTTCTGAAACTGGGGAGTTAGGCCCTTATGGGACATGGGGTAGGCTGGACCATATTGTATCAAAACCACAACAAAAATTGCTTCCACCACACTTATTAACTGGAAAATCTTAATATAGAGATCAGACCCAAACTAATTACGTTTGACCTGGTATTTTTATTTTTACCCTTCTATTTTAGAAATCTTTTAGATCTATTTTTTCTGTTTCAAGCAAAAAAAGGAAAAAAGAGACTGTACATTCGAATAATTACATTAATATACAATACTATTTACAAACATGTAATACATTCCAAATCAAAATCAATTAGATAAACACCATACATTTCAAAGAAAACAATACATCAAACAAACAAGCATCATACATTTATGTTTTTATCTATCAATAGAATGAATCTATATCCAAAAAGTAAAAGGACAAAGTCTTGGATGGGAACACAGTCGCCAAAAGGGCGATTACTTCTTATACTAGCGCTTGCTAGTTTCCACTCTTAATGTAATCATTAGTTCCCATAGGTGTGCCAACGCGTTTCGAATCCTGGGGAACAAGTTCCCGGATTCACTTCAGGGCCTTGTCGATTTTCTGTAACGAATTGTTTTAACAAGTTCCAGGTGTTTCAGGGATGATCAACCAGACCTTTCAATCTGTTTCCCTACTGTCATTCATTGATTGCGGCAGGGTGATTTATTCCCTCGACTTAGCTGAACGAGGCTTCTCGTCGGAGTAATGTTTTATTATGAAATTCGGAATTTCGGAGCGGCTTCTCAGGGATAGTCAACTCCACTGAGAAAGCCCATTTTCATCGGCTTAAGGGTTATTTTGTATTCCCACAGAATATAATGGTGAACTGTTTGTAACTCGAAAACGGCTCCTCACTCGAAAAGGGTCGTTGATGATTCGTACTACAAGGGAGGTTAAGCTGAAGCCACTGAGCGAGATTCAAGATATAGCCAATGGTCGAGTGAGGAGCCGTTTTCGAGTTACAAACAGTTCGCCATTACATTCTGTGGGAATGCAAAATAACCCTTAAGCCGATGAAAACGGGCTTTCTCAGCGGAGTTGACTATCGCTGAGAAGCCGCTCAGAAATTCCGAATTTCATAATAAAACATTGCTCCGACGAGAAGCCTCGTTCAGCTAAGTCGAGGGAATAAATCAGCCTGCCGCAATCAACGAATGACAGTAGGGAAACAGATTGAAAGGTCTTGTTGATCGACCTTGAAACACCTGGAACTTGTTAAAACAATTCATTACAGAAAATCGACAAGGCCCTAAAGAGAATCCGGGAACTTGTTCCCCAGGATTCGAAACGCGTCGGCACATCCATGGGAAGTAATGATTACATTAAGAGTGGAAACTAGCAAGCGCTAATATAAGAAGTAATCGCCCTTTTGGCGACTGTGGTTCCATCCAAGACTTTGTCCTTTTCCTTTTTGGATATAGATTCATTCTATTCATAGATAAAAACATAAATGTATGATGTTTGTTTGTTTGATGTATTGTTTTCTTTGAAATGTATGGTGTGTATCTAATTGATTTTGATTTGGAATGTATTACATGTTTGTAAATAGTATTGTATATTAATGTAATTATTCGAATGTACAGCCTCTTTTTTCCTTTTTTGCTTGAAACAGAAAAATAGACCTGAAAGATTTCTAAAATAGAAGGGTAAAAATAAAAATACCAGGTCAAACGTAATTACTTTGGGTCTGATCTCTATATTAAGTTTTTCCAGTTAATAAGTGTGGTGGAGGCAATTTTTGTTGTGGTCTTGATACATTGTTGGCAAAAGAGGGCGGTGTCTGTAGAATGTTGAAAGCGCAACATTGTTGCACTTACATACCTGACAAAAGTGTAGAAATTAAGGGGTATGTAAGACATATCACACATTTAGAAAAGGAACTTAAACCACTGGAGGTTGATAGTGAATGGAAAAGACTTACAGATGGTCTCTTTTCTATAGGTAGTTAGTTTTCTAACGTAGGAAAACGTTTTGTGGGTAGAATACTGATGCCAATGGTGGGAATAGCCATACTAATTTTAGGGATAATAATTTGTTAAAAATGTCGCAAGCATAAAAAGACATATACAGTGAATAAGAAAGGAAAGAAAAGAAATATTAATGAAATTGAATCAGAAGAGTTGAATGGACATTTGTACAAGAAAGTGAAAAACTTCCACATAAATAATGAAAAGAAACTTAACAGAAAGTTTGAAGAAATTTAGTTGGGTGAAATGTGAAAGTTGGCATCTGTTACATTAATTGGTGATGATATAAAATATCATCAAAGAGGGGATTGATGGAGAAAGGTTGCACACGTAAAGCTACTTGCTTGTATTCAGCCCTCTCGAAAATAATATTAATGTACTAACATGTTTTGTCATTTTAATGTTGCATTACACAACATTTCTACTATCTAGGGGAAGCTTGACAATGTGCTTTCACTAACTATAATACGCTTGCATTAAAATGGCTGCTGCTACGCAGGATTTTCTACTGCGCATGTGTATGTCACACTCACGCGACGTGACGTATCACTTCGTTTGCTGGAAACTTTTGCTTCTGCCCACTAAGACTAAGATGGCTGTTCTGTGTCCTAATGTGCAAGAAGCTTGCATTGCTGCTTTTGCTAAGCTGTTCGTTCTGCTTAAACCTTAATGCAATAGTTAAAATAAAATAATGGGAATAGAGTAGAGATAAGTGGTATACAGTGCATTCATATATTCTGTGTCTCTAAAACTGTTCTCTCTATTTTTGCATGTATCGCATTTGGGCCTGAAATGTACCTTTGAACTCCATCTTTGGAGAGACTGCGCCTGTGCAAAGAATACCAAGCCATTGAATCTGTGGCATTGAACCGATGACAGCATCAGACATCAACTGTGAAACTGTGAGAAAGTGACCTCCTCACCCTGCCAAAGGAAGCTAAATAGAATAATTTGTTAAAACATTGTATGTTATTGTTACATTCACTGCAGGGGTGGATTAAAAGTACTTTGGAAGATAATGTTATGGGAGGGAACGTCATTTTAATACATGATTGACAGTTACCTTATATTAATATGGTGTGATGACCTCTCCTCGTCCTTCGACCAATAAAATTGTGGGATTCACACATTTGCAACATTTGGGGGTGGTAAACTGACCTGGAAAATAGTATAACTAGGGTAGGCTTAGCTAGTTAGATTGTCCGAGTTGTCCGAATAGCTGACCTGTCACTGACCCAATGCACTCAATAGGTGATCGAGAGCAGAGGTGCTGGCGGAGCACTCTGTCAGAAGATTCGATAACTCAATCGTGGTTCTGGGAAGGAGTTCGATAACCCAATCGGGGTTCGACTGTTAGCTGCAGAGAGGGGTGTGATGCTGGCGTTGCACTTTAGCTGTGGGTGCTGGTCTTGATCTGTGGTAGTCCTTTCCTGATCCAATTTGGTCCGTAACCTGTCCTGATTCTGGTCTGCACCTGTTCTTTCTCGCTGGCACCTGCACTTTGGGGTTTCTCTCCTTTATCCCAGCCCGTGGCCAGGGTTGGTTTTCACTTTTTTTTTTTTTTTTTTTTTTTTTTGTACGTAACAAGGACCCCCTGATGAGGATAAGACTCCTGGGTCAGGGACAACAATTTCTTGTGAAGGTAAATACCCAGGCAGGCTCGAAAAGCAAAAGGCTGGCTGACTATAATAGCAATATTCATAAAACATACAATTTTTATAATAAAAATAATCTAAGCAATGGACTGAAATGATATCAAAAAATATTCTTTAATATAAATATATAGGATAAACATATACATAAAAATAAGCAAGTTTACACGATAGACAAATTACTCTGAAGTTCATATATATATTTTTTAGAAAAACTTCATGTAACATAAAAGGGGAATTCTTATTTCTTTCATAATATTCTCTGACTGTAGAGAATGGGGCTGTATGTCGTGTGTCTACGCGTTTCGACAAGCACAGTTGTCTTCGTCAGGACAGAAAACGGGTAATCAGCCACTTTATCTAAAATAATTGGAAATCACATGGATATAGGGTAGTCGCAGGGAGTAAGGCACCTCTCATTCGTAAAAATCAGAGTTGGTATGTGATAACTGATTAAACAGCATTCACTGCTAGCATCTTACTGCTACCTATTATTATTCTTCATCTTCTATTTATTAAAAATGGGAAGACAGAAAACGGAAGGAAGGCTCAGGCTCTCAAATCCATACTGTTCGTCGTTTCACAATCTTAACCTTCAAGATATGTTTTTCATTAATTCTGGAAACCCCAAAGCAATCCTTGTCGGCTCCTGATTGCAGATTTAAAACGTGATACAGCCGATGCAAACTGTGTGCTTTAAAGTCGAGTTTCTTCGTTGTTTGCTTTTTTACCGAATGGCTCCTAATGGCTCCTCGGTAATGGGTTTGACAGCGTGTCGACCTTCCGTGGAGCTTCCTTCCGTCACGAGTGGTTGCAACCATTCTCTACAGTCAGAGAATATTATGAAAGAAATAAGAATTCCCCTTTTATGTTACATGAAGTTTTTCTAAAAAATATATATATGAACTTCAGAGTAATTTGTCTATCGTGTAAACTTGCTTATTTTTATGTATATGTTTATCCTATATATTTATATTAAAGAATATTTTTTGATATCATTTCAGTCCATTGCTTAGATTATTTTTATTATAAAAATTGTATGTTTTATGAATATTGCTATTATAGTCAGCCAGCCTTTTGCTTTTCGAGCCTGCCTGGGTATTTACCTTCACAAGAAACAGGGTTGGTTTTCACACCATTCTAGGTAAATATAAAGTGTGGGTTTGTCATTGTACTGTTTTCCTTTTTCTACCCACCCTTCGTTTAATGCTTAACGATATTTCTTCCAAATTATTGCACATTTCGCTTTCGATTTTCATCATTTCTAATAGAGCAAGAAATTATTGTTTATATAATGATCTCTATACATCTTAAGAATTTACTTTAGATAAAAGAACTTAAACCTTTCCAGAGTTTGTGGTTATTCAATGAGTGTAAATGTTATTTACTATCTATTTTCTTGCTAACTCCCTTGATCCTCAAGGACTTTAGGTATCGGTGACTTGGTTTGGTAAGTCAAAATGGTATAAGTCGTGAATGGTTACATCAAAATTGATTGAGTGTAGGTTTACCTGATCAAATATGAATATAGTTTTATGGGCCCAGGTGAGTATGGTAAATCGAGCAGGTGAACCCGCGCTCTATCACAAGGACACACCAACGATTTTTGGACGATGGCGCAGTTTCGGTGGAAAAGCATAGCCTGAAGGGGTGTGTTTAGAGCGTGTTTAACGTTTTGGGGATTTTGTATTAGGGTCAGTGCCCCAAAGTAAGACAGTCAGTTGGAGTCAGTTTTTAGTGCAGTTTAGAAGGAGCAGGGCAGGAGAATAGAAGGAGCATCTTAGAACGAGCTCAGTAGCTTAGGCTACTTACCTATGGAAAGTGAGTGTACTTCTTAGGAAGTCTTCACTGCTGACACCTTATTAGCTTGCCTGGGAGGAATGCTAAGTAGGGATGCCACTTTAGTGTTAGTGTCGGGACAGACTAACTTTCTTTTCTTTCCTTTGAACAAATGCAGTCAAGGCTTCAAGCAGGCACTGTCATTATTTGTCTAATGCTTTTAGAGATTACTTTAATCATCATCTTAAGTCGTATGAGACTTCTGCGTAGGATTATGTTTTTATTAGTGCCCGTTTATTTACTCAACCTCATACTGAGGTGCCTGTATGTTCAGGTATTTTTGGCTTTGTAAAAAAAAAACTCAAACTTTAATCAGTAGTCAGTGGTTCTTGAGTTGGATTGAATTGGTTGTTTCTAAAGTTATTATGAACCTGTTGTTCTTCCCTTCACACTTTATAGTAGACCAGACGGTCCAGCCGACCAAGGATTCTTAAGATTGGTAAGAGAAAAACCTGGGCAGGAATCCTGCTGCAACAATTGGTAGCCGCAGAGGATGGGTAGTCTCTAGAGTAAGGGGAGATCTATCAGGTTAGTCCTAGATTAGGATAAGAGTTCACGAGCCCCATAGAATTCAGGTGATGATTGTCCAGCAGATTTTCAGTGGAAGACAGCGTTTCATGGAAATCGAAGGAGAGTGACGGTGCGGCGAAAGCAGAAGTTCGTGGGAGAGTGAGTATGAATAGGGTCCTGTGTTGTTAGATTGCGGTGTTAAATGTTGTTATGTCTTGCGGAGTTGCAGTGACTGTTGTGTGATTGCGAGATCAGGCTGTGAGCGCGCGCAGCCCCGGAATATCTTAGGCTCATCGAGTAGCTTAAGTGGTTTGGGTGTAGCAGACACCCAGAGTAATTGTCGAGCATTGTTAAGGCAGTCGTGAGGTACCATCGATGCCTGGACCGAGATGGGGGAGCGAATGTGTGAGTGCGTGAGTAACCAACACTGGTCGTGGGTTGCTGTATGTGGAACATCGAGCGACTGTAACCTATCAGTTGAGGTGATTGTGCGGACATTTCGTGGACAGACAGTTGCCAGTTAAGGTAGACAATTACACAAGACTGTGGACGTATAGTCAGACTGTGGATGTACAGTCAGAGAAGTAACTTGTCCAGTCATTTCGTAGACAGACAGTTATTTCAGCGTATGAATGGGACGCGTGAGTGGGCGAGAGACGAATTGTAAAGGAGGGGAACTGCTGCAGACGGAGGAAAGTGACGTCAGAAGGTGCCGCACTGCAATAGGGCGGTTGGTCTGAAACTGCGCTAGGATTGGTGAATCGTCATCAGGAAGTGAAAAGAGCGCAGCGAAAGGAGAAACGCTGGTTTCATCATGAAATGTTTTACATTTTTGCGTGATTTGTGTAGAAGAGAAAAGAAGGTGGCTACTGGGGAGGAGAAGAGGCTCCACCCGAGGACACCCCAGCTCATGACATGGCCACAAACGTGGATTTGCATGCTATACTTTGGCTTGAGAATTGGTGCAAAATGACAGAGGGAAATGAGGAGTTGACCTTTCCTCGGTATGGTACCTTTAGATTCAAAATTTTATACCAGTTGAAATCGATTATGGCTTCTTTGTGACCTTTGCCTAGACCTACACAGTTTGAGACATTACATACATGGATTAGGGCGGCACTGGAAAGAAACAGGGACAGGAGAAAGGAAAGAGTGAAAAGGTCGGTCAGGGCCTTTCAAGACGCATGGTGGGATGCCTTGGAGAAAAGATGGAGAGTACAGACAATCGAGGGGGGTAAACTATACCCACTGATAGTCAAAGAAGGGAACACCCAGAAGGGGGTTGGAGAGAAAGATGACAGTGATACAGATGAAAGCTTGATAGAAAGGCTGCTGTCTGAAAGACCACCCCCATACAATCCAGAGTCAGAAGGGGAAGAATCAGCCCTTCTGGAGGAAGTTAGAGAATCGCAGGCACCGCCGAGTGCAGGAGTAGTGGGGAAACTCTCGATAGGAGGAATGGGAATTCAGAATCAAGAGAACACAGATGCTAGAAGGTTACTGGATGCCCTTACATGCCGGTTATCATTGGTCCCATAGTGTCGATGTATGATTCAGATCAGGTGAGGAATGGACATACATCCCAAACAGGAGCGGAAGGGAGGCCTAGCATAGGAGGGAATAGTGTGGTGAGCGGATTGGCTCATATACTGAGACTGGTGGAATTAAGTACGCCATTGCCAGCTACTGCAGTTAAGATCAGACCTGAAAATGTGGGATTCACCCAAAGGGAATCAGAGTCTCAGGGAAATGGAAGATTGGGACCATGGTAATGCAGAGAACAGGATGAGTTTTAGAGATACATCTGAATCAAATAGGTGCAGAGAACAGGATAATGTCTGTAGGGAGGCGAGTGGCACATCCAGTCGAGGTACACTGAGAGCAGCAATAAAGACAAAGAGGTTAGAAGTGATGTGGTTAAAAGCAGAGGTGGCTGAGATTGTTGAGGGACATTTACCACTGGAGAGGGTGGAACTTTACGACCCAGATTAATTGCAGTTTGTGGCAAAGGATGTGACTCGCAAAGCAAGATCTGCACATGAGAAAGTAACTGAATTGGCAAACAGGTATGAGGTAGATCTGTCTAAGACAAAGATGTTACAAGTTAGTCATAGGTTGCAGTACTGTGACCAGGACTTGGGCTAAAAGAGTCATTGGGCTAAAGACTCACATTAGAGAACTGATCATAGGGATACGAGCATGGAACAGACTTGATAAGTGGGAAGAAAGATGGTCCACGAAAAAGAGTACCAGGAAGAGCGTGACAGAGGTACCTCCTCCAGGAGGAGGAACTTCAGAAATAGGGAACTACCCTTTACGAGAAGTAGCTAGTGGAGGATATGTGCATGTGCCTTGGAGTAGAGGTGATTTGGCAGCATTCACAAATGATTTCCCTAAGCTGAGGGTGAGTCCAGTCGAGTGGTACAAGCAGGTTGAGCGGTTTGTGAAAATTTCAAAAGTGTTGTGGATCGATTTGAATACGCTGTTTGACATTGTAGTCCCGAGTGATCTGTGAGCGGAATGTAAAATTGCAGTTGAGTGGCCTACTTCAGAGCCAGATAGAGATGCTATCACGAATGGCCCAATCACTGATTGTGAAGAAGAAATATGAGCAAGGTATTACATGGTTGAAATCTAAGGTGTCTCCACAGGATATTGATTGGGTAAAGATAGATTGGACGGTGCAGGAGCCAAAGGAAACAGTGCATGAATACTATGAGAGACTTTTGAGAGTCTTTAAGCAATACAGTGGGTTGGATATGATGAACCCCAAGGATATGGGACAGTTTGTTTCTAAGTTTGTTCTGGGTTTGAGACCTGAGATTTGCCTTATGATCCAACAGCATTTGATTTGCTGGCAGAATAAACCAGTAAATGAAATACTGCGGTATGCCAGGTATTGCAGCGATGAAGTGGATTTGAAGCATAGGAAGCTTAAGGACAAACAGATGCTAGTTCAGATGCAAGCAGCAGATAGGGGAGCTCAGAGTCAGTCAGGTGGAGGAACCTTAGGGAGGAAACAGAATGGACAGAACAAGGGGAGGGGAAATGCCGAGGACCCCAAAGTAAGAGTAGATGTGGTGACATTGAAAAAGACCACCTTTGTCACCAGGTTGGACATTGGAGACGTGAGTGTCCCTTGAATCCGTCAAATCAGCTGCAGCTGGAGGAAAAAGTAGTACAGGTGCCTGAAGTGACAAACACTGTAATTATCCAAGATCGATGAAAGGGAGGACACAGGCCCCACAAGTACAAGTTACCCAACCACAAGGATCCCGCAAGGGACTCGGACTTATCAGCAGATGCCTCTTTTTGATGAAAGTGATGAGTACTACTCAGACACGTTGTTATGACGGTGCTTGAGGGGGGAGGAAGACTGCACTCTTGGGGCAGTCTTGGAGATAGACCAGAGGGGACCGTTTGTAGAAGCTGATGTTGATGGTCACCCTACCACCTTTTTGGTTGATACTGCTGCTACCCGTTCCAATGTGAGAACTGCAGTAGTCCGCAACCTACCCATCTCGGGACAATCAATCCAAGTTGTAGGTGTTGCAAATAAGAAAATGCCAATCAGTTGACTGAACCGATTCCTGTGAGAATAGGAACTTTTCGCAACAGGCATCAATTTGTGGTGTGCGACTCAAGTCCTGTCTGTCTGTTAGGGAGAGATCTCCTGTGCAAACTCAATTGCACAATCTATTGCACCACTCAGGGAGTGGAATTGCAGACCAATGATGACAATTCCACCTTTAAGGTTGCAAATCAGCACTTATTCGTAGAGATGTATCCTGTGGTGACAGTGGAAGAACTTCCACTTGATTTGAGAGATTCAGTCTTGCAAGAGGTGTGGGACTTCACAGGTGAAGATATAGGATTTAATAAAGGAGCTGAGCCAGTCAAAATTCAGGTCAAGCCGAATGTTGAGTTCCCGAGAACGCCACAGTATAATCTGACATCAGAAATGGTTGCAGGGATAAAACCTGTGATCAATTCCATGATTAAGCTGGGGAGCCTGAAGGAGATAATGGGCAGTCCATGTAACTCACCTATTATGGGATTAAAGAAACCAAGTGGGAAATTCAGGATTGTACAGGACCTGAGAAAGGTCAACAACATAGTTATTCCATGTTGTCCGGTGGTACCGAATCCAGCAGTGATTTTGTTTCAGATCACATGTGAAGCAGAGTGGTTCGCCGTGATTGATCTTTGTCAAGCATTCTTTTCTGTACCATTACACGAGGAAAGCCAGTATCTTTTTGCATTCTGGCTGGAAAACCATGTTTTAACACGGTGTCATATTCCTCAAGGGAATACAGAGAGTCCATCGATCTTTAATCAGATCTTGAAAAAGAATTTGGAGAGTCTTGCATTGCCACAGAACTCCGTTCTCGTGCAATACAAGGATGACCTCCTTGTGGCTTCAAAAACTGAGGATGCGTGCATCACGTTATTGAATCATTTAGCAGAAAATTGACACAAAGTGTCGCCAAATAAGTTACAGTACTGTTTGAATGAGGTGCAATACTTGGGTCATCGAATAGAAGAAGGAAAGAGGAAGGTGTCACCTGACAGAATTGAGGCAAACATGAGTATGACTGTGCTCTCCACTCAGAGGCAAGTCAGGATGTTCCTAGGGATGGCTGGCTATTGTCGCTAGTGGATTCCCAACTTTTCACTGAGGCGAAACCTTTGCAGAGATTGACGCACAAGGATATAAGTGATCCGGTAACATGGGACAATGACTGTATGACGGCGTTCCTGGAGTTGCGAGAGGACCTTTGTCGAGCTCCGGGACTGGGAATGCCTGACTACAACAAACCTTTTTTGTTATTTTGCTGTTAACAAGAGGGTTGTGCATTGTCAGTTTTAACTCAGAATCATGGAGGTGTCCGTAGACCAGTTGCCTATTTCTCAGCTACTTTAGATCCAGTAGCTTCTGCGTTGCCCGGATGTCTCAAATCTATTGCTGCAACGGGTGTCAGCATTGAAAGATGTGAAAGTATTGTCATGGGACATTCATTTATTGTTTATGTTCCGCATTCTGTTGAATTGTTGATGACAAGGACCAAGACACAGCACCTGACCAATGATAGACTCACACGCTACGAGCAAGTCATTCTTGCTGCGGGAATGTGACTCGTAGGTGGTGTTCTGTTTTGAATCCTGCCACTTTGATGCCACTACCAAACACCCTTGATGAAGATTGTGCAGACCATGACTGTCTTGATGTGACTGAACTTTGCACCAAGCCAAGACCTGACATTGTTGATGAACCATTGTCTGACCCTGATGAGACTTTCTTTGTTGATGGTTCATGCATACGAAACAGTGTCGGTCAGTTGAGAGCAGCGTTTGCTATATGCACCATCACAGGAGTGGTTGAAGCTGCTTGTATGGAAGGAGTATACTCCGCTCAAGTAGCTGAAATAGTTGCCTTGACTCGTGCCGGTGTGGCAGCTGACCAAATTCGAATCACCATTTCGGACAGCTATCGTCCCAAAGAGGTTCCATGACATTGTCAAGATCACTTATTAGAAATGGGGAGTTCGTGAGGTAACTCTTAGAGGCCTTACAGCGCCCAAAAGAAATTGCTGTTGTCAAATGTACAGCTCATGGGAAAGGGACAGATTTTGTCTTGCTCGGAAACAGATACGCTGACAAAGTTGCACGTTTTTGTGCCGAGAAAGGTTACACCTTTACTAAGAGACACACAGGAGAAAGCCAAGAAAGAACTGAGTTCAACACGATGTTGGCCATGGCAGATACTTGGGATGAGCTCAAGTGCCTGCAGGAACAGGTTTCAGAGCAGGAGAAAAATGTGTGGATCAAGTCAGGATGAGTGAAAGGTGATGTTGACATTTGGGTTTCAAGTGATGGGAGAGCAGTGTTGCCAGATGACTTATTGAACCCAATGGCAAGGCAGATTCATGGTGCAGTGCATTTGGGAAGCTATGCAATGGTGCGGCTGTTCAGACAAACGTGGTACAACCGGCGATTTCGTGCAGTAGCTGAAGCTGTGTGTCAGAGGTGTGTTACGTGTCAACAAATGAATGCTGGGAAAAAGACTGTGGTCATATTGAGTCACATTGGGAGGTCGGGAGGACTTTTTAATAGGATGCAATTGGATTTTATCGAGATGCCTAGGTGCAACGGGTTGAGATACATCTTGGTTGTGGTGTGTGTGTTCTCGAGATGGGTGCAGGCTTATCCAACAAGTAGGTGCGACACACTCACTGTAGCGAAGTTTCTGTTGAGGGAACTTGTGCCTAGATTTGGAATTCCGATCTCTTTGGAATCATATAGAGGAACGCATTTCCACAGTGAAATCATGAAGATGATTTGCACAGCACTGCATGTTGACCAGAGACTCCATTGTAGCTACCGTCCAGAGGCTTCTGGAATAGTGGAACAGGTCAATGGGGTTTTGAAAGCTTGAATGGCGAAGGTGTGTTGGGCCACATCCCTGGAGTGGCCTTATGCTCTGCCACTGGTATTGATGAGTATTTGCAGTACTCCAGATAGGAGAAAAGGTCTTTCACCTCATGAAGTGTTGATGGGGAGGGCTGTGAGATTACCAACAATGCCATCCACTGCCTTAATTAACATCACAGATGATCTGATCTTTGATTATTGCAAGGGACTCGCTGATGTGGTCCGTTCTGTGTCTCATCAGGTGCAGGCTGCTGTGGTTCCAGCTTCTAGTGTTCTCTGTCATGATCTGACCCCAGGGGATTGGGTGCTGGTCTAGAGGCATTTGAGAAAAAGCTGCCTGGATGTTTGCTGGAGGGGCCCCTATCAAATTATACTGGCGATGAACACTGCAGTGAAGTGTGGAGGACTGCCAAAGTGGGTGCATGCTTCTCACACCCGCCGAGTTTCAGCACCCTTGGAAGAAACAGCTCCTCTCCCGAATGAAAATCCAGAGGTGATAACAGAGCCACAGGAGGGGACAATCCAAGCTATGAGGGTGGCTGACGAAGCTGGTTGCTCACCAAATCAGGCTGAGGAGGGTCACGACAACAGTGATGCTGAGACTGCATCAGAAAAGGGAAGTTGCAGTGAAGGAGATACGGAGCTAAGCTCAGCAGAGCAAAGTTGTGAGCAGGGTGAGCAGGAAGCAAGCAAGAGAACTCACAGAGCAGAGGAACAGTGGCCTGATAGACAAAGCGGTTGAATCTGCAGCTGGTATCCAAGAGAGATCTTGCTCCAGTGCCTGAAGGTTCTGAGTCAGACAAAGAAGATGAAGGGCAAGCTCGTGGAGGTCTGAGCAGATCAAGACGGACGAGAGTGCCTTGTCAGAGATACACAACTCCAGAGTGGTCATACGTTGTGACTGATGCCAGGAGTGTTGAGTTCCGGAAGGCTGAGGGCAGTGACAGTGGCTAGTAACAGCTCTAACGTGAAATTGGATGTGGTGTTGTTGGTGCCTGGACTTGAAATTGAGGGAGTGCAGACCATCAAAGTTCCAAATCCCTCGATACTGAGCAGAATTCACAATCTGATATTGAATAGTCTGATATTTCCTACATTTGGAGTTGAACTTCCTTCACATGAAACTATTGTTCTTCGTCTTGAACTTTTGCAGCATGTCCTAGAAGCGGTAGGAGCAAATCTTATTTTTGATTAAACAGACTTTGTTGTAAATAAGTTGAATTTGATAACCTAGGTCCGAGTGGAAGAATAAGAAATTTAGGAGCTTTCCGTAGATTTTGGAGAAGGGTTAAGGAAGCCTTTTGTGATGTAAATAAGAAACTGAAATCAAATCAGGGGACTTCCAGCTCTCCAAGGTGTGGTTGAAGTTGGTTTGCAAGCAACTGAAAGAGAAGAAAAGAGACTTTTGAACCTTGTGGCTGAACAGAGAGTATCAAAGACCTTTCGAGACCATGGAGGCTGGAAACCCAAACAGAAGATCTAGGTGCATAGTAGGCACACTTGTAGGAGGAGTCATAATTTTCATAATTCTAGTAGTCAGTCAGTCAGTCAATACAAGCTTTATTCGGTTACATTTTTAAAACCATCAAAGCACAGTACAACACAAATTTCCATGCCATTAAAACTCACTGCCTACATAAGATGAATATAATTAACAATATATAGACATACATTTAAATTAACCTAGCCCCACAAGAATAATACTTGGAGTTCAAATAAATAATAAAAAAAGTTGTTGTCACCCATTGAGTATACTATCTAAAATTCCCTGATAATATAATAAAATTTCATATCAATAAAAAGTTTTTCCTTATTTATAGAGTCACTACATGTACAAAGGTGGGAAATTCATATCACAATAACTACATCTTGTTTCTTCATCTAATTGCCCCTGTGATATAGCTAGCCACTCCAAAACATACCAACTGGGACCTCAGGCATTGCAAGTATATCAAGGCTGGCCTAACTTGTTCAAAATTACAGCCCTTTAACAATGGCAATATGAATTTCTTGCGTATTGAAACATAAAAATCAAAAAAGAAAATCATATGTATGTATTGTGTTCTGAAAAATTATCGCAGGGGCAGGGGCCAAGAACCCCCTCCTTGGAAAAATCTTTTGGAAAAGATAATAGCCATGGGAGCATATTATACTTGAATCTTGTCAATACAAACAAATGGAATGGCTTGTTTATATACGTCAAGTATGGCTGAATTCCTCTTCCTATACTCAGCATTACAAAGCTCCTTACTGAAGGTTTAACCAGCTCCCCTTCTTCCCTCATAGACATGGACCTGTATAGAAACTGAGATTTTATGGCTTTAATGGCCACCTTGCTCAGTGCCCTCGGGTTTGTAAACAGGTCGGGACTGCCCAAAATGTCCATTTGTGTTTTAATATATCTGAGCCATGGGATATCAAGGGCTCCATCTAGGGACATACAGTCCTGGATTATCAATTGATTTAGGTTGTAAATTTATACTTGTATAGCGCACTACTCACCCGCAAGGGTCTCAAGGCACTTGTACGAATACCGCTGTGGAACCCATCCTGGATTTCCCTGTGAGGCGTCCACTCCTGGGCACCCCCAAGGTGGAGGCCAGGCATCCTTAGCGTTGTGGGGGCCGTTGTGGAGATTAAGCAAGCTATTGCCCAGAGTTGCAGAGTGGGACTCCATGATTGGAATAGGCACCGAGGTGAGAATTATCAGGTCCGTGGAACTTTGAGCCCAAGACCCGCCGAGGCGGGGAATTGAACCATGGTCCCGGGCTAGACCTCTGCATCATGGGCCTGCCACTCTAATCATTGAGCCACACTTCTCCACAAGGCCCAGGTTGGGCGATTGCTGCCCCCAAATTCTTAGCCAGCCTAATAATGGGGCCACAGCAATCAGATCTTGAATGTAGCCAACACCCACGTCCTCATGTGTATTAAAATTAGCAGCAGATGCTGGGAGTGACAGCAATTTTCGTAAAAAAATATTTTCTGCTACTTGTATTTCACTAGCATCTGTGTAGCCCCATACCTCACTCCCATATAACACCATGGGGACACATTTTGCATTATATATTTTCATAAGGGCTGGGAGTGGCTTTGAACCTATCCGCTTAGCAAAACCCAAGACAGCCCCCGTGGACCTAGCTAGGCTGTTCTTTTTTAAAGTACGCTGCGTCACCCATGACCTTCTTTCATCACATACTATCCCTAAATATGGGAAGGTTTGTACGTTAGTCAGTTCCAAGCCTTAGCAGAAACATCTTGCTTTTTTCGCCCGCTTCCCACCTATCGTGATTGAATGTGACTTCTTGAAATTAGTTATTAAATCATGAGAGTCCATAAAACTAATAAAACGATCTAAAAGCAATTGCAACCCTCTTGCTGTTCTAACCACCAAAACAGCATTGTCTGTGTATAACAGTGCTGGAATCTTTTTTAGACCTACCCTTGGGATATCTTTGCAAGATGATATTAATGCATCTCCTAAGTTATTTATATAGAGCAAAAACAGCAGAGGGTCAGGGATGCATCCTTGCCTTACTCCACATTTAACAGGCCACGCTTCAGTTAAATTCCCATTTTCATTATAACGAACCGCAGCAGTATTATTCTCATGTATATCAGCCAGGAAGGATACTAAAGTAGGTTCCAGCCCGATGTCAGAAAGAGAGCTTCATAACTTTTGCCTATTTACAAGGTCGAAAGCAGTGGAAATATCCATAAAAGCTAAATGGATGTCCCCCTGCTTTGCGACCGTGTACTTTCCTATGACCAAATGTAAATTCAGGCATTGGCCTACCATACTTTTCCCCTGTCTGAAACCATACTGCAAATCAGAAATAATGGAGTTTTTGTTCAGCCATTCTGTCAAACGCGCTAGTACAACTTTTCCCGTTATCTTTGCAGCAGAGTCCAAGAGTGAGATTGGCCTATAACAGGCCGGATCTTCTCTTGAACCCTTTTTATACATTGGGACTATAACTGCTTTGCCCCAAGTGGCTGGGAAACCGGACTTGGTAGCCGCATTAAAAACACAAGTTAAAATCTTTGCCCACACACTTAGATCAGACCTGTACACATCTGCCGGTACCCCATCCGGGCCCGGTGCTTTCCCTCTGGCTGTGGATGCAATTGCCTCCATAACTTCCTCCTCTTGGAAAGTAATTTTTGGCGCCTGGTTAAAATCCCTATGGGTAGTAGTCAATAGGTGAGTGATCATGGAGTACAAGCCACTAAAATGTTCCACCCATCTTTCTGGAGGGATGAGGCAGTCCTTGGTGATATTGTCTGCCTCGTCGAAAACTGGACTATTTATTAAGTTCCAGAACTGGGTACTACTTTTTAGGGTACTGGCTTCACTTAACTCTTCCCAAGCCATCTCCTTGAGCTCAGTTTTCTGTGATTTAATGGCATTTTTATAGCTCCTCCTGGCTTCGGTGATGCCTTCAGGGCCACCATTAGATCATTGTGTGCTGTGATGCACATTTGATCAAACCAATTTTCAAATTTCTTAGGCCTTGGTTTGCCCCGCCGAGTCAAATTGACCGCTATTTGATTAGTAATGCGGTCAAAGGCACCTAGGATTTCTGTCGATTCAGCGCCCAAATGAGTACAGAGGCTAAAATCTTCACGGTTACTATTATACAGGCTGCCAATAAAAATCAGCCGGAGAAATTACCTCCCATCTCAGCCTTCGACCCTGACAATTAGTAACTATATTAGAATTTGAGATAAGGGCCAAAGGTGACTCATATTTAAGGGCCTCAATTTTATTGTCCATCCTTAGGGGGTTATGATAACTCCTTCCAACCTGCCTAACTCCAAAAGAGCCAATACGGTCCATTAAAGGACATGACACTAAAATGTAATCAATAATGCTGTCATGGCCTTGACCTGTATAGGTTGGGATCGGGTTTAAAACATCTGATTGCTCAGGGCAAAATAAGTAGGGAGCAGCTAAAAGACTCTCTAGGTGCAACCCGCTTCTTGTATGCTCAAAGTGCATGAGCCCCTGCGTGGCAATATCATACTCAATACTTTGCAAACAATTTAGGTGATAGACATGGATATTAAAATCTCCAAGAATTATAAGATGGTAAGGGGCATAATGTTTAGTTTCAACGTCGTCTAAAAATGAGAACAGTGCTTTTAAAGGTCTAATTTATCTGCCCTAGTGAAGGAATTATAAAAGTTTACCTCTAATAAAGCTGGGAGGCTGTTTTTACCCTCCAGCTTAACAGCTAAGATGTGTGGAGAATTTGTCACAACTAACTTTGGGCTATATAATAGTTTTAAACTAATCAGTAACAAAAGACCCCCCCCCTCGGTCTCCCCATTGGTGATGGTTCAGCAAACTTATTAAAGGAGAGATAACTGTCTAAATGATAGGTATCTCTAACCTCCCATGTTTCCTGTAACGCAATGATATGACTTGTAGATAAGAAACCCTCCCAATTTGTATCCCCTCTTTTTGACCGCAACCCAGCGATGTTCCATGAGAGGATTTCTACCTTATTCGTGGTTGGGTCCTGACCTATTATGTTTTCCCCCATGGTCGGTGTGCTCACTAAGTTAAGTTGGGCCGGCTCATTATTGGGTTCTACTTCAAAGTCAGCTATAATAGACGTCAGACTCCCCTCTACCAATTTTCTAGTAACTGGCTGTAGCGTTTCAGGCTCATGCCTGTCCTGCAGTCAGCCTTGATCGTCTAAACTAGATAAGACCTCATATCTGTTTGGCAGAGATGTCAGCTCCAGGCAAGTTCTGTGAATCTTGACCCACCATTTCACCATCAGCTGTCTCCATTTCCACCAGTGGGGACACTACATGCCTCCTGCTACGTTGTGCTGCAGGTGTTTGGCTATCCTGTGATGCTGCCATTTCTGGCGAGGAGACCAATAGTGGTGACTGTGATGGTCTTGGGGATGCCTGCAGTTCTTCTGTGTTGTCAGGTGCTGGGGAAGGTGGCTGCCCACTCGGTATACCTGTGTCCTGTGCAGCACTGGGACCTGGCTCATTACTGTCATCCCTCTCGGGTGCCGTGTCCTCTGCCTCCTGTGACTGCCTTCTTGAAGGTGACCTGTGGACATACGAGCACATATCAGCTAGGTGCAAAGGTCTCACTGCCACTGCAATTAAACGTGCGGAAATGCACTTATTACATGCTGCCTGCCCTTGTCTGCAATCATTTGCCTAACTGTATTACATGGTCTTTCATTAAATGACTTCATGTACCATGATGCATTGCTACTGTTTAGCCCTAACACACTGGGACTGGGGCAATCAAGGGGTGAGGGATGGATGAGGGTTTGAGGGGGATTGCTGTGCAAGCATCTTACCTTTTCTACTTGCAGCTTTCGCCGAGCTGTCCACTTCTCCCAGTCCATGGACGCTTTCTGGCTCCAAGGTTGTGGCCACCATCTCCTCCAGGTCAGTGAGGGGGGGTGCTGTGTTCTTTCCTCCACCTGTTTGCGAGGACTGTTTGTGGTGGTCAGCTATTTTTTTTGGGGGGGAGGCTCCTTATATGATAGAACCTCTTCTTTAAGTCTTCAATTACTCTGGAGGTCACTCCCACTGCATTTACTTTTTCAAGTATTTCAAGCCATATCTTCCTCTTAGCAGATTCAGGCACAGACAGGGACTGCCTTCCAAAAAGTCTGTGGTGCACCTTTACCACCTCCTCCACAAGAACCTGTAGCTCCATGCTACTGAATTTCAGCTTTCTTTTCCTTTCACTCTGCTCTGTATCCTTGCTGTTTGCCATTTGTAACTTTTAAAAGTGCAAAAACTCCGTCTTCCGCTGCTCCCACTCTCTCTCTGCTCCAACTGCCTCTCCAGAACCTTCTAATTAGTTGCAGCTGCCTGTGTAGTCACTTCCTGGTAGGAAGGGGGAGGGTGGTTGCACCTGATTGGCTGTTGTATTCAGTTTCACTTTTGCTTGCTTTCCGATTCTGAAAATACCGATTCGGTATTTACCGATTCGGTATTTCTAATGCATTCCTATGGGCCTTTTGGCCCATAGGAATGAATGGGAGATACCGATTCAGTAAATACCGATTCGGTAAATACCGATTCGGTATTTTCCGAAAGTCCGATACCGAATTTTACCGATTTGGTAAAAAATACCGATTTTTTCCCTACATCTCATTTACCGATTTTTGAATACCGAATCGGTAAAATTCGGTATTTAAAAATCAGTAAATGACATTTACCTACATCTGGTTCTTAGTCTTCAGTAGCTCCTGATAATTTTCAGTCTTTTACTGATCAAAAGTAGCTCTCACTACAGAAAAGGTTCAAGGCAAAATAGATTCTCCTTCAACTGTAGCTATTTGTTTCTACAATGAAAGGTCATGCCACTATCTATATTTAAATTAGGTCAACTATTGCCTTCATGTAATGGAACTGCCCCATTGTTGCCCCTGTCCCTTTCTGCAGGGTCACACTAAAACATTTTCCTTCACCAGTCCTGTTTTGCTGAATTTGTTTCTGTTGGCTTTATAACTCTGTACACTTTACCACTTATAACAGGTGCTAAAGTGCTTGTGCTTTCTCCCCCAAAACATGGTGCAATTGACTAACAACCAACTAGCACATTTAATTTACTTATACATCCCCAGTATATTGTTCAACTTGTGTCCAGGGCCTGTAAACTGAATGCTATTACTGGGCCTGCAAGACTTATCTTGACACCTACTTAAGTAGCCTTTTTAAACATGTCTCATGTCTGTCATTGCAACATGTGTGTGTAGTATTAAATTCCAGTTTTGACCAGAAAAAATAAACCTTTTGCTAGGCCTAAACCTTCCTTTTTAGTACATACAAGTGACCGCTAGGATAGGCCCTAAACAGCCAATAGGTCCGGGTGCAGTGTATTAAAAAATTGCATATGAACTTTCAACTTTTACGTGTCCTGGTAGTGAAAAACTCTTACATTTGTTTTTCACCACTGCAAGGCCTACCTCTCCCACAAGATAACACTGGGTTACCTTTTCATTTAATAAGTGCTAATTTGGGAACAGGTAAACATTTCATGTTTGGTGCTTGGGAAACTGCAATAGAAAATCCTCTTTAATAGTAAAGTCAGATTTTAAGTGACAATTCTGAAAATACCACTTTTAGAAAGTCACAGCAAACACAACAAAATGATGGACGGTGTGCTAAAATTTTCAAACACTCACCTCCAGTCAAGAGATCTGAGTTGATGGAATGAACCCAGATCTGTGACTGGGTTTGAATGTTTGATTTTTTGCTTTTGTCGCCCTACATAGGAAGGGTGTACCCAGACATGGGTTCCGTCATCACTATGCCACTGGTTCAAGCTAGCATTACTGATGTGGGGGCTACCCTGAAACCAGTCCCAAGATGCTTTTTTCCGGTTAAGGGAGGACCTGGACTGTTGCCATGGGGAGCAGGGTCAAGGCTGATTTGCATATGACTGGGTCCAAACGGAGATGGTGTGGTAAGCTAAGAAACAATGGATTAAACCCAGATCTGTGACTGAGATGAATGTTTGATTTGTTTGGCATTTCGTCCATCATATGTTCTTTTTACTTTCAGAAAGTCAGGCAGTTGGTCTTTGTGTATTCCTCCAAGACAGCAGCACAAAGGGGTATTTGCTGTGGCAGGATGACCTATTGGGAGGGGTAGAACTGTCACCTACCACACTTACACTTCAAAAGAACTGCCTCAGTACACTCACAAAGGACTTCACACTAGTCTATTGTTACTTTGGAACCCTCGAAGCCAGGGCAGGGAAGGAAGGAAATCCTAGAACAAGATATCGGGGAAAGTCTAGAAGTTCTCCCCCTTTAGAGCTTTGCACCAGTTATAAATAATGGCCCCTTAAGCAACACTTCAGGTCACTTCTGGGCCTGTGGAAGACCCAGGAGAAGGACTGCTCTGCTGCCCTGCTGCTAGGAGGACTGCCCAGCAGAGTGAGAAAGGAATACTGGACCAGCCCCTTGAACCTATAAACACCAGAATGACTCCAAGGGCTAGCTGACTGGCCTCTTGTTCTGAGCTACAGGGACAAAACAGGCTCCTCTGGCCTATCCTGCATCTGCCCACCTGCCCAGACACAACTGGCCATGCCTGTGCACTGCTTCTGGCTTCTGCTGGAGTGAGTCCACATCTCTAAGAGGTGCTCCCCAAGTTCTGGACCCTTGGCTGGCATCAGAGTGCACTTCTCCTGGCCCAACTCTGGGTTAACCAATGCATTGCAACACAATGCAGGACCTCGCATCGCAGCATCTCAGAGCTCCGAATCAGTGTCCTCATCGGAACCAGCGCAGCAGGACACAAGTCAAAGCAATGTGACACAGGACCTCGCATTTCAGCCCAAGTACAACCAGGTACATTGCCTAGGAAGCCTAATTCAGTCCTAAACCCGGCCCTCGCACCATCACATTTGGGGTGAACCTGTGACATTGTACAGGTTTGACACGACCAGATAACCCCATTTGGCTCTTTCCTTTTTTAGGCTACTTTTACTTAAGACTTTGAAATTCCATATCTCTAGAGTGGATTTTTGTTGTTATGGTATCATTTTATTTATCAAAATGTACTCTATTTTTTTTAATTGGTGTGGGATTTTTCTTGTGTTGTGTTTTCACTTTGACTGAGAGCTGTCTAAATACTTTACACATTGCCTCTAGATTAAGTCTGGCAGCTTTTGTGCCACGCTTCCAGATGGATATGCACAGATTAATATATTGACTTTTGATGAGAATTGTGGTTGTTGTTTGAGTAGGTGTTCAGCACCCTCATCCAGTAACCCAATGTTCCATACTCATCTATACTTTGCATAAGCTTTACTTGCCCTGCCCCTTGCTGGAATCAGGAACAGGAGTTTTACAGGTCAGATCTTGGCTGGAGCGCGAGTCGCAGGATAGCTGGGACTTGTAGTCTTTCTTACCATTGCATAGGCAACAACTTCCACTTAGAGTGGTGGCAAGTGAGTGCAGGATCCCAAGACAAGCCTGATTGAAGAGTAAATGAGGCAGACAAGACAACACATGCCTTAAGCCTTATTCAAGGAAAATTAGTTAAAAAAGATGATTGGTCAAGATGGAGAAAGATTTTTATTGCACTATTTAAAGTCATCACTCAAGCAGGAGCTATCCAAAATAAATAGAGTCTTCGTATTTGACCCCGTATTTATAACAAATGAGCTGTTGCTGACTCTGCCAATTTACATTGTGTTACTTGTCGAATACAGGAGGTTTGCTACACTTATACTATAATTTCTCAAAGCTTGGATCAAAAACGTGCAGAAACTACCACTAAACTAAACAGCATTTAAATCTCTAAATGAGCTATGGGTCACTGTTTTAGTTTAAAGTGTATGACAGTAAAACATTGTAATTTAAAGAAGGGCCACCTATTTGGGCCATTCACAGACTTTAGTCGCAGTAGTAGAGAATTGTGGTATACTTTTGAGGCTTCTTAGATGTGGTGAAGATCCAACATCCTTGGACACTTGGGTTCAAATAGAGAGAGAGAGCTCAAACAGGTCAACCCACTAGCGCTATTACTTTTTAACTTATTTGTGGCAGACAAAGCCATACTGCTCAATGTAAGCTCTGGTTTCTTGTCCAATTTTAATAATGAAAGTGCACAAAATCCTCAATCTGCACATTCTGTGGTTATACTCTACACAGAAGGGCTGCTAGCGGCAGTTAGTTGTGTTTGCAGTTTGTGTTGAGAAAAGTTGATGTAAATGCACAAAATGATGGGAGGAATGCTTGCAGATAACTTAACCCCCAGGTAATGGCTCTGGGTATCATTCTAACACATCGATTTTTACACACTGCGCCACGCTATAGAGGCACCCACCTAAAATCAGTACTATCTCTGCAGTTCCTGGGAAAAAATAACCCAAACTGATTAGCCCGCCTCCTGTCGAAGGGAACACAAGCAACCCTAGATCAGCTTTTGGCCTAGTTAGACCTCATCCTCTGAGGTATATATTTGGATCGTGTGGCACAGTGAGCAACAACTTGATGGGAAAGCTACCTAGACCATTGCTAGGGGTTTAGGTTATTTGCAAGCATTTCTCCCAATTACATAGGCAATCTGTGAACCAGTTCACTTGCAGTGGTTCACATCTATGACTATTTTGGAGAGACTGTGACTAGAAATTGTTCTAAGGAAACAACTGACCAAAACTGAACTAATGATTTTAGGGGAGACCCAATTTAACTGGTTATATGACGGGCGCTCCTTAGCCACAATTGTGAAAGCTTTTGAATTTATGGCAGGGCCCCAACTTCTACACAAAGTAAATCTGATGCTGTCTTTGACTTTGCTATTATAGTGACAAAGGCACAGTAAAACTTCAAACCTCCAAGTGGGGTGTGGGGGAGAAACCTTAAACTCACACATTATAGTTTAAATAACTACGGACTGGCGAGCTGCTGACACATACACTGCATAAAGCTGAAAAGGCTGTGTTGGAAATGGCCCTTTTTGCAGGGTTATCCTCAAACTTTTTTGCTTCTTCCTCCTTTGTTTTTCCTGACCTGTGGTTGTTGGCAATAGGACTCTGGGCACTTTACCACTGCTGATCAGTGCTGAAGTGCATATGCTCTCTGTATAAATTGTTATTGTGATTGGTTATCCATGTTTGGAATATTTGTGTGACCAGGAAGTCCCTAGTAAAGTGCACTGAGTGTGCCAGGGCTGGTAATTCAAATGTTATTAGTGGGCCTGCAGCAATGATTTTGCCACCCACAGGAGTAGCCCTAAAATGGTGTCTCAGGCCTGCCACTGCAGTGCCTGTGTGCAGTTGCTAACTGCCATGCTGACCTGACCAGTGTCCACACTGGCCATGCCTAACCCTTCCCTTTCTGTATACATTGGACACCCCTATGGGAGGCCCTAGGTACCCCCCTGGGCAGGGTGCAGTGTATGTGAAAGGTAGAGCATGTACTAGTGTGGGTGACATGCTCTGGTAGTGAATTACAGCCATTTTTGTTTTTCACTATTGCAAGGCTACCTGTTCTCCAAAGGCCAGAATGGGCCGTTAGATTATTACATTTTATAATCCTACCTGACTCGGGGAACATGGTAGAAATTGGAGTTTAGTATGCCTGATAAAATACATCTTTTAGTGAAGTTAGTTTTAAGATTCTGTGTTTGAAAATACCACTTTTTCTTGTCTAACTATCCAGGCCTGCCTCAGCTAGGTTGTGTATTCCTTGTCTGGAGTTTGAGTGACAGGGCTGGGGGATTCCAGGAGACAGGGTTAGTCCGCTCGTTGGTGAATAGAGGGATCTGCATCTAGATGGGAGGGAGGAGTTGCACCTGGGACCTGAATAGGACTGTGCCTGCCCCCACAGTGCTGGCTCCACCCCCTGTGGTGTGTCCGATGTCTCGACCCTGCACTGTGAAAGGAGAGAAGGAATGATGTCAACAGAGTGCTCCAGGGCTGTGCCTTTCCTCCACAATGCTGGCTCCACCTCCTGAGGGGCATCTGATGGTTCTGCCCTGCACTGTGAAAGGAAAGAAGGAGTCATGTAAACAGAGTGCTCCAGAACTGGTTTGGACTGGGCAAAGGCACCTCTGCTCTCAGAGGACAAAGGATTTTGGGGTATAAATATTGGGACCCTGATCACAAGAAATTAGATCATCCTGGAATCAAGAAGGAACCTCTGCCAAGGAGAAAGCTGGAAGACTGAAGAGGAAGGACTGTCCTGCTGTGTGTTTGTGGTCTGACCTGCAGTTGCTTTGCTGCCAAGGAGAGGGGAAGGACTTTGCTTTGTGCTGTGTCCCCCTGCTTGAAGAGATCTCCAAGGGCCTGAGTAGAGCTGGCTCCTTGTTAAGAAGTCACAGGAACAAAAGAACTTTACCCCCAGCTTCCACCCTGAACTCTATTGAAAGAGTTCTGTCCTTCCTAGAGTGCTTGGGCCAGTTGTGGTGCCTCTGGAAGTTGTACCTGTTGTTTGGGAAGCTGAACAAGAAGATTCTAAGTCTTTCTGCAAAGTTTCACGCGTCGCTCTGTGGTAAATAAAATAATTACCCTGTCGGAATTTCTATACATTAACAAGGATCATGCATATAATGAGAGGCAGAGTCCGTGGTGTCCGATTCAAAAGGGCTTTAATTCAGTAACTCGAGTTAAGGGAGAATCGGGTTCCATCACCACTAAGGTTCAGGAAGGATCGTCATCTGAACTTTATTCACAGAGTACATTATTTATACTTTAAACATACATTAACTTACATAGAGAAGGCGGAGCGCTCCAGGCGGAGCAAGTGAAAGAGAGAGATAAGAGCACATGGACGTGAAAAGGGCGTGTAAGAAGGCGTACACGTGGGTGTTCCTTTGAGGAGTCATAGGTGTGTCATAGGTGGGTGGATACATGGAGGGGGTCTGCATGGTCAGCAGGAACCTTTACCCTATTTGTGTGCGCAATTTGGTCATGACGTGGAATTGACGTGTAACTGGGGGTAGCTGGGGGGAGCTGACTTTCGTGCTAGTAGAGAAGCCTTGGATGTCAGGACGACCTGCACGTCTGGTATTATCTGATATCTTGAGTTTGGAGGATGTATGGTCTGAAGTAAAGGTCGCTCGAGCAAAGGCTGCTCATCACTAAATGCTAGTGTGTGCATATATTTCTTTGTGCATTGCGTGGGGCCATGGGCCTTCTATGGATGCGAGTTCTGTAAATCACTTGAATGGAGACAGAAAGGCTAGGCCCTATCTTCTGCAGGCGGGTTATGTTTACCTTCTTCACTAAGCAGGAATGTGTTTCTGTGGAGCAGAGCAGATAACTGTAAGCAAAATACTGTCTTGGCAGGCTAGGCTGGGCACCTCTCGGCTGAGCAGGAAATATGTTAGAGGTCAGGGATACATAGCTAAACTGCAGCTTTCAGAGTGTCAGGAGGCAAGGAGCCTGAATTCGGGTCCTGGCTCAGCTGAGCCACAGAACGAATTCATCTCGACTTTTTAAACGTGCACCATGCAGATACATTGGCAACATAGGCCTCAGTGCAGAATTAACGTTTCTTTCATGGAGGGCCTGGTAACTGACATGTTAACATTGGACGGAAATGCAGAGGCATTGTTATTACAGGCATGAGAGGGAAAGTGCATAGTGACATGGACATACATGGGGTACATGTAGGGGACACACTGGCCACGTAAAATTTCTATTTCCTCATTCCCTCCTTGTCCCCCACTGTGCCCTTCAGGACACATCTATATTCATGATACCATATATCTGATCATACAGCATCATTTGTTCGTCTTTTTTCTTTTGTATACGTGGATGGGGAATACAGGCAGTGGCACACAGGCCGCAAATCGCCGGGCCACATTGCAGACAGAGACAGCAACTGAATATAATAAGCAGTATCATTCCTAGGAATGATAACACTGTCCAACCCCATCCTGATATTACACTCCAGAGCCAACCGGACCAAGTCCAAGATCTTGATGCATCTCATGAGCTATCTTGTGGAGTCTTGTTATTGCTGCATACACGGAAGGCACGTTATTAGGAATAAACACGCAACAACTGGAGCCGATCACTCTACAAGCCCCGCCCCTATCTGCCAGGATGACGTCAAGAACAAAGCGATTCTGAAGAACAACAAGTCTCATGGCTGACTGCTCCTCCGTCAAGTTCGCTAGAGCAGAAGTAGTCTCATTCACTACTGCTTCTAAAGTTCTTGTTAACCTGCGTATGAGTTTACTGTTTTGGACGGGACCTATGAACCAGAAGTATCCTTTAATGAAATCTGTATATTGCTCCCAAACTGTCTCAGTCTGATCAACAACTAGGGAATCGGTCTCCCTCCTGTGTCTAACATGTACTAGTCGTGAATCTCGATGATAATGGGATGGGGCTAGGAAGACGGGTGGCAGCAGGAACGCTATATAACACGTCCCACCCCAGTCTAAGGGCAGACGTACATAGGCTGTCTGACCGCAAATGAAATAGGAATGGCGGGAAGCTTTGAAAGTAGACTTTCCTTTATCATTGAACTCGACTACAGTATTATAATCACTGTGTCCTAAATGCACTGATCCTTTCTTTCTAACGCACAATTCACCTTTTACTGGTAAGACTGATATGAACGGTGGACCTGTATTTTTCTCGGACTGGACATTCAGAATCATAAAGTTAAGGGAAGCATTTCCTTGTTCGTACACTTCATTTTCTAGATCGGTCCCTTTTCTCTGGGGAAAACCGTCTTTGTCTGGAAAACATGCCTTATTCAATACTTTATTTAAATCTCCCAAGATCCAATCGCTCTGGGAATCTGTGAACTTTCTGTCTTGTGATGACATCAAAGCAAACCATGCTCCGCACGAACCATTGTGTGAGAACGGGAAAGGAAAGAGGGGCAGAACTCCCTTCGTTTTCTGATAAGGTGGGAGTCGGCCACATACCCAGCAATTCGTTACATTGCTGGTCTGATGAGAATGGTGCAACATTCGAATAAAAGTATTGTTGCGCAGGGCTAGTCGATATGACAGTTCATGGGGTGGCAGATCGCTGAATGTGTGCTCTACAGTGTCATTGAAGGAAGAGTGTATATGTGAAGCAATAGGAGGAAAGAAAACATGTAGTGTCAAGCTGATACATATAATCGTTATACTTAGAAGAAACATAATAATCAGAGTTACTATACATCTACTGCGTAAAGTCTTGCAGTACTTTTCTTTCTTATCTCTCTTTCTGCTATTTTGGTCTACGATCTTATACATGTCAGGAACCTGTCTAACCGATTCACCACAGGGTGGACTTAAACAATTAAACGCTGTCTGACTTACTAGACCGTAATTTAGACCTATACTCTTGTTGCGGAGTCTTTTCTAGCAAAGGGGGCTTTGAGTCATTGCCATTATTTTCGGGGCAGTCTTTAGGTTCAATCAAAGTTCCGGAATTTCCATGGAATTTTTTAATATGCTGGGCGTGGATCCAGCCTTTTCGTCCCTCGACCTTGACGGCAGTCCTCGTGGTAAGCAGCACTAACTTCGGTGTTCTCCAGCGGGGCTCAAGAGGGCTTGAACGATCAAAATTCCGGACCAATACCATATACCCGGGACGATGGTATATTCTTTAACTTGGGTGTTATCGGGGAAGGCGGCGGCAACCTGTGAACGACAAGAGAGTAGTGCAGACATCAAGGAAGCCAGGTAATCTGTCAGCATATTACTGTCAACATCAGTAATTTTCTTTGGCATAGGCGTACCCCACATATTCGGTGGTCTACCAAAAAACACTTCGTAAGGGGACAGGCCTAATCTGGAATGAGCTACCATACGCATGTAAAAGAGGGCAACCGGCAAGGCTACCATCCAATCCACGCCTTTTTCTGCACAGACTTTTGCTAATTTCGTCTTAAGTGTCTGGTTATGATGCTCTACAAGTCCAGCTGCCTCTGGGTGTCGTACACAATGAAATTTCCACTGGTAGCCTAACAGAAGGGACACTTGTTTCATCAATTCAGAGGAGAATGACTGACCGTTATCTGAGTACACGACACGGGGCAATCCGTACCGTGGGAAAAACTCTCGTACCAATTGCCTGGCAGTGGTCACAGCAGTATAATCTGGGACTGGGTACGCTTCTGTCCATCTAGATATTGCACATACAACTACTAGGACATATTTGTATCCTCTACATCTGTCCATCTGGATATAATCCATCTGGAGGACTTCAAAAGGGTGATCAGGAGGATGAAATCCACCTTGTTTCATCGGAATGCCTTTGCCTGGGTTGAACTGGCAACAGATCATACAGGTGCGTACTTTCTGTTTTGCTGCTGCACGCAGGTGCTTGTTAAACCAAATATTCTGTAAACTGTCTAGCATTGCCTTTTCTCCTAAGTGTGCTGGACTATGTGCTGTGTTTATGATGACTTGTACCATAGAGTCTGGGAGAAACCATATAGCTTTGCCTTTTGTCATCCAACCCTGGTCAGTCTGGACCCCTCCTTGTTCAGTCCATTTCTTTATTTCGTCTGGAGTGGCATGTGTCTGTATGCCGAGTACATCTTGTGAAGGATCCCTGACTGTCATGCAGTTTGTCAGTGATGGTACTTTTGTCTTTGTCGTGTCTGTTGGAGTCTGGGCTGTAAGTTTAGCTGTTCGGTCTGCCAGGTCGTTACCCTGGGAAATGGTGTCTGTAACTTTCGTGTGTGCTTTGCATTTCAGGATGGATATGGCTGTAGGCAAATGTATTGCTTCTAACAGACTTTAAATGCGTGTGAACATTGGAAATGCGCACATCCCAGTAATTGGGCACTCCCTCTGGTTCAAAAATGAGTTGACTCCATGTGGTTTTGTAAATTTATTCGATTAAAGTTATTTCGTATTTCATAAGTTCATCATTGAATTATTTTCATCCAATTAATGATGTTTATCACAAAATCATCATCGCTCCGATGCATTTCGGGTCCAAAACCCTTTCTCAAGGAGCACTGCAAAAATAAGAACGATCTATATTGGCATCATGGTAGTATTATCCAGATAACAATTCAAGAAGAGCAATTCCCAAAAAGTAAAACCGAACGTGTGCATTTCAAAAACAAAATGTGGGAGCGACACTTCGAGTAGACAAACCAAGAAGACAACCCCCGACACTAACAGGGGGCAAGATCAAAACAGAACACAAACGGATGAGAGCGCTTCTACATCCAACACAGCTCCTTTTTTAGAGAGAGGCCCCCCGGAAACCGACGACCCAGGCGAAGTAAGAGAAAAGGAACCAGAAGCTCCAAACACAAGAGGCTCCAAGAAGGACAAAAAGAAACAGAATCGTTAGTGATCAATATCTCTGATATTCAACTATCACAACACGAGACTGAGCTCCTGCAAAAAGGCACATCGTTTATTCCCACTTCTCACACCAATCTATTGGAACTAGAAACCAGCACATTTAAACTGACAAGGAAATTAAAGCTACGACACTTTTTTGAGAATGTGATTCCGCCTACTACAGATCAGAAACCGGATCAACTTTGTGGATTACGCCCAAAGAGCTCATACATACCACCCACCAGTCACAAAAGTATAGATACGTTTGAGACTTTAGTTAAACAAGACTTGGGTAAAATTAATTTCAAGAAAAGAACTGGGACTAGAAATCTGACTCAGAAGGATAATGACACACTGAAAAAGATTGCTAATAACAAACTGATTAAATGCACAAAAGCTGACAAAGGCGGGGCTCTCGTCGTCATGAACTCCAGTATGTACGACACAAAAATGAATGAACATGTCAGTGAATCTGATATTTACATTCCGCTGGAATTTAACCCTACCAGTTCATACAAAGCTGCATTGATAGCGATCATAGACAAAGCTCACGATACAGGCATTATTGATGAACGCACTAAGAAATACCTAGTGGTTGATTACCCAAGAAGTCCCACCATAACTCTTTTACCTAAGATACACAAAAACCTGACGGACCCGCCAATGCGGCCCATAGTATCCACCAAGGGATCCCTTCATGAGCCTGTAGGCAAATTTTTGGATCGTTATCTACAACCATTCGTCAAAGAATCAAAAAGCCACGTGAAAGACACCACGGAGTTCATACTCAAACTGTCAGAAATCAAAATAGACCGAAACGACAACGTAACCTTTTGCACTGCGGATGTGAGCAGTTTGTACACCTCCATTCCACACAAAGGTGGAATAGAAGCCATTGAGAGAACCTTAGCACACAGCAACATCCCTGAAGCCATGAAAGTTTTCCCGATGGAGCTTATGATTTACACACTTTATCATAGTTATTTTTGTCACAACAACCACTGGTTCCAACAATCATCTGGGATGTCCATGGGAAATTGCGCAGCTCCAGCGTATGCTAATATCTATATGTCTAATTTCGAACAGCAGTACATATATGACAATCCATCTTGGGCCGAAAACTTGTTGATGTACGTCAGGTACATCGACGACCTATTCTTCATGTGGAAAGGCACCAAAACCACGTTGGAAGATGAACTCAACAACCTAAATACAAAAGACCACAGGATACAAACGACATGGAACATCAATGACAACCAAATCAATTTTCTGGACGTTCTAATCACTAGATCTGATACCGGCTTAAACACAGACCTATATAGAAAGCCGACAGACCGCAATAATACGCTGCATTTCGCTAGCTTTCATCAACATTCGCTAAAACGCCACTTACCATACAGTCAAATGTTGCGAGTTAAACGCATTGTATCCAATCCGGATATTCTGGATCAACGGTTAGATGAAATGAGTTCAAGATTCACATCCAGAGGATACCCAAAGGAAACCACAGAGGAGGCCAAGACTAAAGTTTCCAGAATTCAACGCCAAACAGCTTTGAAAAAGACAACCAAAAAAGAAACCAACCGGATGGTAGTCGTCTCTAAATATTCAACAGTGAGTGGAAGATTTAAAAAAATTATCTTACAACATTGGAGAATTCTGGCATCTGAACCTGATTTTAAAGACATGTTCAAAGACCCTCCGATTTTTGCTTACAGCAGAGCTAACAACCTGAAGGAGATTCTGTCAAAAGAAACATCCATTTCACCTACCTACAAGGGCACCATACCGTGCCTTAACTGCAACAGTTGCAACAACATCATAAGGGGTAACAAAATCAACCACCCTATGAGAGGAACAGCGATTAACCTGAAAGTTAACGCAACGTGTGATTCGTCCAACCTAATTTACCTCCTCAAGTGCCCATGTGGCAAGACCTACATAGGTAAAACCGAGCGAAAAATCAAAGTTAGATTAAACGAACACAAATCTAATATCCGGACAAAGCAAACCAAATCTAGTGTGGCGGCACACTTTATGGAAAATCAACACACCGTGGCACAATTGAAATTTTTGGTCCTTGAGATGATTGAAAAAAAAGAAGGAAGAGACAACAACAAGTTTCTACTACAAAGGGAAACTTCATGGATTTACTATTTGCAATCGTATAAACCTTTTGGGCTCAATGATCGAATTGAGCTAAGTTGCTTCCTGTAAAGTACCCAGCCGGGTACATAATGGACACATTCATATTGTGCGAGTTTTCTGAGATGTCAATTGCACTTCCATTTCTATCTTTATGTTTTAAGTTTATGCCAATGTAACTGATTTCCATTTTATTGTCATTTTACCATTTTTGCTTATTTATATGTTCACTATTTTGTCAACACTCGTCACTTGTTTGTTGCACCACTTCGTCTGCACTGCGTCAGCTACATGTTTTGTATGTCCATGTTATCTTTCTACTCTACACCGTTCCTGTAACATATCCGTTCCAACATGGCCCCCACAGCCAATAGTATTGAGTCCTTTGTTAATTTCCATGGTGGTTGATCCCGCGTTACTTTTAAGTCCATCTATCCTACTCGCGAGCTGTCATTTCAGCCCGGCGAGCCCGAGTTGCAGCAACAACTAGGAGACTTCTTCTGTCCCCATCTAAAAATCACATATCGGTAAGCGCTTTAACGGAGACCCGTCAGCTAACCTTTGCTTAGAACTGCACTCGCGTCCCGAGTGACTATTTAACCGCCCTTTTTCATTTTTCCTTCTAGCACCGCATTACAGCTCCACCCACACGTGAGCTTGCATTTTGTTACCCCAGTCTTTTCGCAACGTATTCACTCCCCTGCTAGGTGTATTAATATCATTTTGACACATCCCTCTGTCTTTCGGTTTGGTTAACCTCGCTATATTTTCTGGTCTATACTACTTTCTTAGAGTCTCTGTACATCTGTTTGCACAAACCTTCGTTTTGTTTTTGAAATGCACACGTTCGGTTTTACTTTTTGGGAATTGCTCTTCTTGAATTGTTATCTGGATAATACTACCATGATGCCAATATAGATCGTTCTTATTTTTGCAGTGCTCCTTGAGAAAGGGTTTTGGACCCGAAATGCATCGGAGCGATGATGATTTTGTGATAAACATCATTAATTGGATGAAAATAATTCAATGATGAACTTATGAAATACGAAATAACTTTAATCGAATAAATTTACAAAACCACATGGAGTCAACTCATTTTTGAACCAGAGGGAGTGCCCAATTACTGGGATGTGCGCATTTCCAATGTTCACACGCATTTAAAGTCAAAAATCTGGCGTAAACGGACGGTTACGCCACCAGTTGGAGCACCTTTAAAAACATATGAATATATTTGTGAAGATTTAATCTTACCTTTCCTATCAACCACGCAGTGCATTGCCTATCCCACCTTTTGCTTCTAACAGAGCCTGAATAAGGGGACCATGCTGAATTTTGGCCCCATGAGAGGTCAGGAAACCTCTCTCCTTCCATAACACTCCGAAGTCATGAACAACCCCGAAGGCATACTGTGAATCTGTATATATGTTCACTTTCAAGTTTTTGGCTCGTATGCAGGCTTGTGTCAGAGCGATGAGCTCTGCTGCTTGTGCTGACAGTGTGTCTATTCTTTGTGTCTCTATGACTTCAGTATCAGTGGTCACGGCATATGCGGCCACTAACTCTCCTGTGCTTGTTCTCATGCATGAACCATCTACATAAAGTGTCAGGTCAGGGTCTGGCAGTGCAATGTCTGTCAGGTCTTGTCTTGGTTTCGTCACTGTATTAATTACTTCCACAAAGTCATGTGGTGTAGTGTCTACTGTGCTTGAGGGCAAGAGTGTAGCAGGGTTCAGAATGTTGCATCGTCTGATCTCTATGTGTGGCTGAAATAATGTCAGTTCATATCCTGTCAGTCTTGCTACAGTCAGGTGCTGTGTCTGTGTCCTGTTCAAGAGAACTTCCACTGCGTGTGGAACCTGTACTGTCAGAGGGTGTCCTAACATTATGGAATCACTCTGTCTTATTGCTAGGGCTGTTGCTGCAACTGATTTCAGGCATGCAGGCAGAGCCTGGGCCACGGGATCCAATGTACTAGAAAAATAAGCACAAGGCTTGTGTTTTCCTGCTTGATCTTGTGTAAGGACAGATAATGCTGTTCTATTTCGTTCAGTGACAAAAAGCGTAAAAGGCTTGCTGTAACAAGGAGTCGCTAAAACTGGTGCTTGACATAAGGCTTTTTTCAATTCTTCAAATGCAAGGGTATGTTCTTGTGTCCAAGGGAGGGCAGTCGAAGACGCTGCCTCCTGTGTTGTCAACTGTATGAGTGGTTTGGCTAGATATGCATACTGGGGAATCCATTGTCTGCAGTAAGAAGTGAGGCCAATGAAGGCCCGTACTTCCTTTTGTGTCTTGGGCTGTGAAAGGTTGGCAATTAACTGAATACGGTCTTGTGTCAGCTGTCTACCCCTCTTTGACAGCAAGTGTCCAAGGTACACCACTTGCTGTGCACAGAATTGCAACTTCGAAGGGGACACTTTGTGCCCCTTGTCTGCCAGAAAGTGTAAAACTGTCAGTGATGCATGTTCGCAGTCTGATTCTGTTTGTGCTGTGATCAGGATATCGTCTACATATTGGAGCAGTGCAGTGTTGGTAGGCATGTGAATACTGTCCAGTTGTCTTTTCAATGCTTGGCTGTAAATACTAGGGCTTTCTGTGAATCCTTGAGGAGCTCTCGTAAATTTAAAGCTGCGTCCATTTAAACTGAATCCGAAGAGGTATTGGCTCTCTGGATGAATTGGGACACTGAAGAAGGCGTTCTTTAGGTCAATTACAGTAAAGAACGTCGCCTTGGAATCAATTGCAGTCAGTAATGAAGAAATGTCTGGGACCACTGGGTATTGGGGAATTATGCATTTGTTTAGTTCTCGAAGGTCAATCACTAGTCTGTAGACTGGTGGTGCATTAGGGTCTGTTCGTTTAAGAATAGGGATGACAGGTGAATTACATACATTCGAGTCAGTTTCTACTACCACTCCTTGTGCAATGAGTTCGTCAACAATTTTCAGTAGGGCTACTACAGCATCAGGTGGTAACTTGTATTGTCGGATTCGTGGCAGTACTACTCCTGGTTTGAGAGTGACACGGTGTGGCGTAATGTGCATGTAACCTACGTCAGTCGGACCTTGTGCCCATAAATGCTGTGGTACATTCTGGAGTCTGTGATCAAAATCTTTCAACACATAATGTCCTTTAAAATCACGTAAAAACAATCGTACTCCTTCCGGAGAACAACATATAACTGCTCCTAGTTCTTTCAATGTCTTTATACCAAGCAAATTTTCTGGACATGACTTAGTAAGTAACAAGTCTGTGGTACGGGACAATGGACCGACTCCTAGGGAAACTGGCTTTGACACTTCGTTAACAATAGGTTTTCCTGAAAATCCCAGGGAAACATTCTGTGAGCCTGAGAGGGGTGCCCCTGGAACCTCGCCATGGCTGATGGTAGTTCTGCTCGCCCCTGTGTCAATCAGAAATTTTCTGTCTTTTCCCAATACACGACTATGTACATAGGGACCTTCTTGATCTACAGGGACCTCGATAAGGGGCAAGCCAACCTCCCTCTCTAGGCTGTTTCATGAGAACTGTTGGAATTCTGGATAGTCCGACTGTGTGTACTGGTACATTTGCTGGGTGGCTTGTTGTGTGGCAGCCGATGGTGGGGGTGGAAAATTCGCTACTGTCTGTTGCGTGTTCTGTGGGGTGCTATTCTGTTTAGGAGGATGCGGTCTTTCTTTTGTCTTGCCTGTAGCTATATTGTATTTCAGGACGGCACATTCATTTACATAGTGACCTGGTTGCTTGCAATAATTACAGTTCCCTTTAACAGGTGTCGTGCCCTTTTTATTCGCATTAGCTGGTACCTATTGTGCAACCAGCACTTTCATTTTCGTATCTTTCATGCGTCTCTTTTCATGATCCTGTTCCTCTCTAATTCTGTTCTGGTGATATTGTAACATTTGCAACATTTGGGAAGGGCTATTTGCTTGCCAGGTACTCTCAGCCTTCAGTACTCTATTCTTGATCGGGGGTAAGGAATTCTCTACTAATTTGCTCACAAAAAGATGTGGATATGATTCACTACTTGGCTTAAGGCCACTATTAATAGAAAAACATTTCTCGAATCTAGAATAAAAATCACTGGTGTCTTCGTCTTGTTTCTGTTTACAGGCTGAGATAGCATCCCAATCTTCCTTTTTAGTAATCAATAATCTCGGTAGAACTTGTATCAGGAGTTCAGGTAGTGCTTTAGCTTTGTCCCCAAGACCAACACCAGGGTGCCTGTCTTTATCCTCGGCTTCCAATTCTGCCCAACTTATCTTTTTCTCTCCCACCTCCCAATCTTTCTCTTTAAGCTTTTCGTGAATACCAGCAGGTAACAAGACTTTCAATAATTTTATAATGTCAGCGTACGTGTAATCCCCTATGCGGAGAATGTCTTTTAATTCACAGTGGAACCCCCCCGGGTCTTTATCATGGCAGGGCAGCATCTTTTTCATTTCCAGTATTTCTAGTTTCGTCAAGGGTGTGTAAACGTATACTCGCTGAAGGTTACCCGCTGCATTTTTAACGGGATGAACCTCTCGTAGGGGGTTCTGTCTGTCTATGTGTAAGCCCTTTCTGTCGTGGTGTGGGGCAGGAATCATGCACGTGGTCAGAGAAGTCAAGTACTTATGTCGTTGGTCTAGAATGACATTAATTAATTCGGTACCTAGGCCTATCCATCTATCTAGTAGTATATCGTCCAGTAATTTATACAAGGGACCAGGATCAGAATATTGACTCTCGTACAACGTTATCAAATGTTGGACCATGTAAATACCAGCCAAACACTGTTCGTTCAGTGGAAGGCTCAAAAAGGTCTGAGCCACTACGTCACTGTTATATATGTTAGAATTAGACACCCATTGAACGGCTGACCGGACCAATTCCTGTTCGTGTGGGGTGTGGGGTCTCTCGCACTCTACTCGTCTTTTCAGTGCGTTCTCAGTAGCTTGGAATAGATTTTCGAGGGAATATCTTTCTTTTATAGGAGGTCACTGTTTGCGGTAGTCGAGGCACTTGGGCCTGTCAAACTGCCGTGCTTTGCCTACGTAATTCATTTTATCCATTTCCTCTGTTTCGTGCTCAGCATCTTCTGATGCTGAATCATCTTTCCCGTCAGACTCTTTCCTGTGTATATTTAGAATCTCTTTTCGTATTTTCCTGTACATGCATTCTGTCTGTCCCTGTTTATCATGTTTACCGGCAGCTATGTTGTCACTCCAATCAGTCAGACCTCTCGTTACTCCTTTATCTGGTTGGTCCTGTTCCCTAATCAGACAGTTAATCAAAAAACGTAAAATCATGCGTTGAACCTCCACCTTTCTTTGTTCCATGGCCTCTTCTATACTCTCGGGTCCCTCCCCCGTTCTAATGAAATAGTATATTTTATCCAAATTTTCCTTCATGCCTGGTAATGTGATCAAATAGTCTACAGCGTGTCTTAACCTTAGTGAGAACACGAGCATTGAACCCACACCTGGTACTGGATCGTATATACAATGTGAAATAGTTACATTATGCTTAAAGGGTGATGCTGCCATTTGTGGCGTTCGTTGTAGTCCTGACCCTAGCAGTGCTCTTGTTGCTGTCGGTGTTCGTGGCGTTGTTGGTGGCCCCCCTCCCATTGCCCCTTGTCCTACGTCGTCTTTCACGGCCTGCGGAAGCCGCATTTGTAGAAGCAGATCCTGTGATGGGGCGGAGGGAAGGGAGAATTGTTGACAGGAGGGAATCCTGCGTTTACATAGTCCGGAGCGGGCTCTTCCAGATAGGAAGAAATAAAAGCTTCAGCTTCTGTCTGCTTCTGTCTACGTACTTTAGACGGTACTAATGGTGGTGGCAAATTACTGGGTACTTCTGAGGGAGTTACTTTAGCTAGTCCTTCAGTTAGGACGGGATAAATACCTGCAATGAGGGCATTTCTTTCTCTATCTGCTTGTTCTGCCTTGACCCGTTCCCCCTCTTCCTGCAGTTCTTTTTCTCTGGCTTTTTCCGCTGCCTCTTTACTTCTCTCTGCTTTGTGGAATTCTTTCTCTGCTCTCCTATGCGCTTCTTTACGCGTATGCCTGAACTCAGAATGATAAAATACATCTTTTAGTGAAGTTAGTTTTAAGATTCTGTGTTTGAAAATACCACTTTTAGAAAGTAGGTATTTTCTTGTCTAACTATCCAGGCCTGCCTCAGCTAGGTTGTGTATTCCTTGTCTGGAGTTTGAGTGACAGGGCTGGGGGATTCCAGGAGACAGGGTTAGTCCGCTCGTTGGTGAATAGAGAGATCTGCATCTAGATGGGAGGGAGGAGTTGCACCTGGGACCTGAATAGGACTGTGCCTGCCCCCACAGTGCTGGCTCCACCCCCTGTGGTGTGTCCGATGTCTCGACCCTGCACTGTGAAAGGAGAGAAGGAATGATGTCAACAGAGTGCTCCAGGGCTGTGCCTTTCCTCCACAATGCTGGCTCCACCTCCTGAGGGGCATCTGATGGTTCTGCCCTGCACTGTGAAAGGAAAGAAGGAGTCATGTAAACAGAGTGCTCCAGAACTGGTTTGGACTGGGCAAAGGCCCCTCTGCTCTCAGAGGACAAAGGATTTTGGGGTATAAATATTGGGACCCTGATCACAAGAAATTAGATCATCCTGGAATCAAGAAGGAACCTCTGCCAAGGAGAAAGCTGGAAGACTGAAGAGGAAGGACTGTCCTGCTGTGTGTTTGTGGGCTGACCTGCAGTTGCTTTGCTGCCAAGGAGAGGGGAAGGACTTTGCTTTGTGCTGTGTCCCCCTGCTTGAAGAGATCTCCAAGGGCCTGAGTAGAGCTGGCTCCCTGTTAAGAAGTCACAGGAACAAAAGAACTTTACCCCCAGCTTCCACCCTGAACTCTATTGAAAGAGTTCTGTCCTTCCTAGAGTGCTTGGGCCAGTTGTGGTGCCTCTGGAAGTTGTACCTGTTGTTTGGGAAGCTGAACAAGAAGATACTAAGTCTTTCTGCAAAGTTTCATGCGTCGCTCGCTTGCGGAGCGCATCCCCGTCAGTGCGAGGAAATTCCCGCTGCCGAGAAGATCGAGATCGTCGCAGCGCCTGTTGCTGCTGCAAGAACCGACGCATCCTTTGATTGCGGAACGCATCACTCCGGTGTGGGAAAAGTCCCATCGCTGCAAGTGAGGTCGCAGAGCCTGCCATCACTGGGTGAGATCGTCGCACCACTTGCTTGCGGACCGCATCACGTCGCTGCGAGAGTCGTCGCAGAGCTATTGCATCGAGGGGCCGCAAGAGGAGAAGATCGACGCTGCGCTGCGCATCGCCTCCGCACCAGAGATCGTCGCCGTCCCGAAGATCGTCGCATTGTACCTTTTGCAAGATGCTTCCTACCTGAACTCAGAATGATAAAATACATCTTTTAGTGAAGTTAGTTTTAACATTCTGTGTTTGAAAATTCCACTTTTAGAAAGTAGGTATTTTCTTGTCTAACTATCCAGGCCTGCCTCTGCTAGGTTGTGTATTCCTTGTCTGGAGTTTGAGTGACAGGGCTGGGGGATCTAGATGGGAGGAAGGAGTTGCACCTGGGACCTGAATAGGACTGCGCCTGCCCCCTACAGTGCTGGCTCCACCCCCTGTGGTGCGTCTGATGTCTCTGCCGTGCACTGTGAAAGGAGAGAAGGAATCATGTCAACAGAGTGCTCCAGGGCTGTGCCTTTCCTCCACAATGCTGGCTCCACCTCCTTAGGGGCATCTGATGTTTCTGCCCTGCACTGTGAAAGGAAAGAAGGAGTCATGTAAACAGAGTGCTCCAGAACTGGTTTGGATTGGGCAAAGGCCCCTCAGAGGACAAAGGGTTTTGGGGTATAAATATTGGGACCCTGATCCCAAGAAATTAGATCATCCTGGAATCAAGAAGGAACCTCTGCCAAGGAGAAAGCTGGAAGACTGAAGAGGAAGGACTATCCTGCTGTGTGTTTGTGGGCTGACCTGCAGTTGCTTTGCTGCAAAGGAGAGGGGAAGGACTTTGCTTTGTGCTGTGTCCCCCTGCTTGAAGAGATCTCCAAGGGCCTGAGTAGAGCTGGCTCCCTGTTAAGAAGTCACAGGAACAAAATAACTTTACCCCCAGCTTCCACCCTGAACTCTATTGAAAGAGTTCTGTCCTTCCTAGAGTGCTTGGGCCAGTTGTGGTGCCTCTGGAAGTTGTACCTGTTGTTTGGGAAGCTGAACAAGAAGATACTAAGTCTTTCTGTAAAGTTTCACGCGTCACTCGCTTGCGGAGCGCATCCCCGTCAGTGCGAGGAAATTCCCGCTGCCGAGAAGATCGAGATCGTCGCAGCGCCTGTTGCTGTTGCAAGAACCGACGCATCCTTTGATTGCGGAACGCATCACTCCGGTGTGGGAAAAGTCCCATCGCTGCGAGTAACGTCGCAGAGCCTGCCATCACTGGGTGAGATCGGCGCACCACTTGCTTGCGGACCGCATCACGTCGCTGCGAGAGTCGTCGCGGAGCTATTGCATCGAGGGGCCGCAAGAGGAGAAGATCGATGCTGCGCTGCGCATCGCCGCCGCACCAGAGATCGTCGCCGTCCCGAAGATCGTCGCATTGTACCTTTTGCAAGTTGCTTCCTACGAATCCGGCGCATCGGAATCCATATGGTATCCCATCCCTCCCCATACAGACCGGAGTCACTGCAACACTCCCGCTGCGTCCAGCTGGGTTGTCGCATTGCCTCCCCAGGGTCTCAGGAGGGACGCATTGCTTGTTTTACAACGCTGCAGCTTTCACTTGGAACTTTTGTCGCATCTAAAGGTACTTTTGGCTAAAATGTGAAGCAACTATGGATTATTTTAACGCAACCTTAAGAACTCTTTTTGAAACCATATTCTTGAACTGTGTATGTTGGATTTTTGTCATTGTGGTCTTGTTTAGTTTAGATTAAATACTTCTATTTTTCTAAACTGGTGTGGAGTCCGTTTGTGGTGTTTTCACTGTGTTACTGTGAGTATTGGTGCAAATACTTTACACATTGCCTTTGATAAGCCTGTCTGCTCGTGCCAAGCTACCAAGGGGGTGAGCAGGGGTTATCTAAAGAGTGTATCCCCCTTACCCTGACTAGAGGCCAGGGTCCCTATTTGTCACAAGTACCTACCTGTGCCAACTAGAGACCCCGAAATCTAACATTGGTGGTTAGCAGTGAGGATTTGAACTTGTATTTGTACTCGACCCAAAGTAATTGGTGTACATCACTAGTCTAGGGCAGACCACTACGCAACCACATCCTGTGTTTTGTTTTGGTTCTATTTTTGATCGTAACCCTGACAGTATCCATGCATCATGTCTCAGAATGGTAAAACAGCAAGTGAGGTTGCAGAACTGGAGTTTGATATTGAAATGTTAAGTGATTACATAGTAGGCCAACTCAAGCAGTTCTGCAGGAGCTTTGGATGTCCCATGAAGAGCTGTTCCAGGAAGGAGGAGCTACAGAAGGCCTTAAGGGCCTGGTGGGAGACCAAAGAGGCTGGTGAGACAGATGGTTCAGAAGTGGATGAGGATGCAGAAGGGAGTGGTTTCAGGTCACAGGATCTGCCTGTGTCCAGAGCAGCCTCCAGGGCTGGCAGCAACCATTCCACTAGAGGTTTTTCCTCGAGGGAGTTGGAGGAAAACCAAAGGGCTAGAGATCATGGGTTAGAAGTCCTGTGGCTTGAGTTGAAGCTGATGGAAATAGAGGCCCAGAACACGGCAGAGGAGAGCCAGAAGATGTATGCCTTGGAAGAGTTGAAATTGACCTTGGCACATGAATTAAGAATGAGGGAGCTTGATTTGGAGCTTGAGAGGCTTGAGGCCATGAGTGTCTCAGCTGAAGAAGAAAAATGGGTAGCTCAAGAAGTGAGCTTGGCTGAGTTGGAGGTGGAGTCCAGATCAGATGGTGGCAGCAAGATTATGGTATCTAGTGGTGAGAAAAGGTACAAACACCCAGAGATGTGGCGCCTGACTTGAGGGAGGGGGTTGACATACACCAGGAGGTTCAGGTTTATGAGGTAGCTCCAGTGGTGTGCAGTGTCCCTGAACTAGATTGGAGGACTGACACAGGGCATCATATTCCTAGTGATGGGAGGGATGCTCTACTGACTCTAGATGAGAGGTGCAGGGAGAGGGGTTTCCCCATGGTAGAAACCTTGTTGTGTGAGTGTGATGACCGCCCAGAAGAGTGTGGGTTGTGTGACAGGGACAGTCAGATACTCTCTTGCCAGTCTCAGGAGAGTGGTGTGGGGTACGTGTGCAAGGCACTAGAGGGTGAGGCAAAGGGTAGCTTGGTTACCAACTGTGTGGGGCTGTGTGATTCATTTGTTGGAGAGCATATTTTAAGTCCCCGTTTTCCAGAGCTATGCCAACACCTGGTGGAGTGTAAGTTCTCTGATCCCAGAGAGCTTGGCTTGGAGGCAGACCTCTTGGTGGATTCCAGAGGGTCTGAAGAGGCATTGGGGAGTGATCCCAAAAGGAGTGGCACAGATATCTTTCAGACCTGTAAGGTGGAAAAGGTTCAGTGTAGCCCAGTTAAGTCCCAGTGTAGTGGGAGGGGTGTAGGGGCTCGCGTCCTGTCTCAGTGGAGAAGGAGTGAGTGTGGGACTGTGGGTCCCAGGGTGCCCAAAACCCAGTCTCAGGGCCTGGAGGGTTCCTTAAGGAAACACCAGGTTGGGGGCATAGGCTGTACTAGAAGGCCATTTGAGGGTGATCTGTCAGCAGTACCTTGAGTGTCTGTAAACAGAGCTCCAGTGGATCTGGTGTCTGGTGGTGCCGCTCCATTTGGGAGGGTGCAGAAGTCCAGAGTGATGGGTGAGAGGGGGGTGTGTTCCCCAGTGGGAGAACCAGTGGGTCAGGGACCAGCCAGAAGGGCTGAGTCTCCTAGGAGTGACCATGGTGACACCACTTCCTTCCTGGGGGATCTTCGTGCACTGTCAGGTGGACTCGGGGTCAGGAGATCTGCACCAGGTGGACAGTCACAAGACACATGATTCATGTGTCACCCTCGGGGGGATACTGTGTGAGTCCCTAGAAGTCCTGGCATGCCTGGCAAGTGGTCCACCGCAGGGTTTAATCCCTGGGTTGGGAGGCCAGGTTCAGGATCTGCCTGACCTGGAGGGAAGGATATCTGTAAGTAGTGCCCTCACCGGTTTTGCTTCCAGGGGTATCACCCCAGTTGGGGGGATACAGCCCTTTGGAAGGGGGTGCAGATGGAGGGAGTCCTCGCCTCTTACCCCGGTGCAACTTGAGTGTTTAGACCCTAGGTTGGGAGACCAGTTGCTGGAGAGAGGTCCTGAACTGGTGGGAGAGTAGTGTTCTGGGGGAGACTCTCCTGGGAGGAGAGGGCAGGGCCCCAGAAGGAGAGGTAGGGGGAGGAGAGCCTAGCCCGTGACCTCTGGTCAGCCTGAGGGTACAGACCCTGAGCTGGCAGGCCAGTGTCAGGATGCCCTACCTGACTTGGCAAGAGGGAGAGTGGAGGAAAGGTGCCAGGCACCCGGGGCTACTGCCCCCCACTCTCTGGCACCACAGATGTTGGAGAGGCCTGACAGGCATGCACCCTGGCTCTCATCACTGACAGCTGTCAATGGCCCCTGTGGCTGGTTGTCCTGGTGGACACGGTTGCCCCTGGAATGGGGGCAGGAGTCACACCCTGGGGGTGGACTGTGCCACAACGTTGTGTTGGCCAGGTGGGTACTGTGTGAGTCCCCAGAAGTCCTGGTGTGCCAGGCAAGTGTTCAACCACAGGAGTTGGTCCCTGGGTGGGGAAGCCAAGTTCAGGTGTTGCTTGACCTGGAGGATTTAGACCCTAGGTTGGAGGGCCAGGTCCGGGGTGTCCCCTCTGACCTGGAATCCCAGTTGCAGGATCGAACCCCTGAATTGGTGGGTGAATGATGCAGGACACCTGCCACAGGTGCCCTGACTATTCTAAAAGGGGGTACTGCTCCAGGTGGGAGGGTACAGATCCCCAATGAAGGGGACGACCGGGTGTGGGGTAGCCCACCCCAGCCTCCTGTCCAATCGCCAGATACAGGCCCGGGACTGGTGGGTCAGTGCCAGGATGTCAGACCTGAACTGAATGGGGGAGAGTAGACAAAGGGTGCCGAGCACCCGGGGCTACTGCCCCCCACCCTCTGACGCCACAGGGGTTTGAGAGCCCTGAGAGTCATAAGGCCTGGGTCTCATCCCTGACCACTGTCAGTGGCCACTGTGGCTTGCTGTCTGTCTGTTGGGACACACCCAGCGTTAGAAGTGGGCGGGGACGGAAGGGCAGGGCGTGCCCCTACTTCTTAAAATTATGTTAGTCCGTTCCCCTACTTCTTACTTTTGAAAGAGCGTACCGGGGACTGTAAAATTGCCATACTTTAAAAGTACACCTTTTTTTCCCGCATGAGTGGTGCAATGTGAATATTCAGAAGGCCTCTGCAGTGCGCCCGACCTCCTCCTCTTCCCCGCTGTGTCTAATTGGCCTGCTAAGTGAGACTGAAAGGGCCATCAGTGTAGCATGGTGCGAAAACGGCTACTCTGATGGCCCTGAGGCTGCTGTGAGCCCGTGATTCACACCTCACAATCCTTCACTATCCTCGGTTGTCCACCAGTCCTGACCTCTCTCCTTCCCTCCATGTTACTGCTTTTCCTCCGTGTTGCCTCTCAGCATCCCTTTGTATTGCTTCGTTGGTGCAAACAAAAAAGCGTTATGATACACAGCCAGCGCTGGGAACGTCATAGCCCTTTTTAAAAAAAAATCCTCCCCCGCCTGTGTCTTTGTCCAAACACACTGCTTTACAACATAGGTGCGAAATATTGACAAAGCTGCTAGATGTCATAGGTGATGCCTATCGGCTTTGACAATCATTGAATGCTTGCATTTTTCATTTTTGGAGGGCCTGCGTGTATCTGTGGTCATTTTTTTTTTATGGCGCTCGCAGCATTGGCAAATAATATTTTTTCCATTTGCCAATGCTGAACAGCATCAGCAAAAAGTGTGTCAAAAAGCATAAACATAGTTCAATTACTCCCTTAACAGTATAGTTAAAAAAATATTGTGTACATTTAGCAAGGTAGAGGTTTCTTCTATATAGAGCACTAGAATTATGCAGTAATCCAGTTCCAAATTATGTGGCAGCATTGAGTAAGCTATCCACGAAGAAAAGGCATATTACGCAGCATTCTTTTGGTGCCATCTGCTGCAGTATTTTTTACAGTGTCTTATCTTTTTCAGCACTCACATATGCAATTTTTCAGTAGTATTGGTGTAGCACCTGAACACTGTTGCAAAGGGTTTGCCTTTGAACCGCACGATGCCTGGTGCTATTCGGTTTTTAAGTAACGTTTGATCATTTGAGCAAGATGCATCTCTCTGGCTGTTGGAATCAGCACATTATGCAGCAGATGATGGATTATGCGGCACGTGTTTTGTTTATACCTGCTTTTGTAGAGAATTACGTGGCTTCAGAACCCCATTTATTCCAGAGTCTCTTGCTATTCCCAATCAGCAGGTGTGCATTGATTGTTGTTTCTCTCCTGAACCAAAAATAGCTTGCATCATGTACACAAGGAAAAGCTTACAAGGGGATTCCCCAGAGTGAAAGGGAAAATGGATTGTATGTTGAATATAACAAAGGAAGGCCTTTGAAATTCCACAAGTACCTTGCTGAGGTAAATTGTGGCATAAGATTTGCTTACGATTGTAGTAAGTCTTTGATTATTTTGTTATTTCTTCCCGATGGTGATAGTTTGTCAAAAGACGTGAGAGTGATGCTTGTTATATATGTTAGCTTTTTTATGTTATTCTATATTAGCTGAGTTGTCTGCAGCAGCCCACCGTTGAATGTAGGAAGGATGTTGTGTGCAGGGCCACTGGAATTATGCGGCAAGAGAGGACCAACTGATGCATCAGAGTTGACTAAATTATGCAAAAAGTAAAGCCAAACTACGCACCATAATGTGCCACTTTTTTGTGATAGTATTACTTCAATGTTGTCATTTTCACATGTTAACACTGGGCAAAGGTTTCACCTCACTAGTACCAGGGCTTTAGTGTAATGATGTGCTCACACCACTGCAGAACAGAATATCAATAAATCGTCTGTCTTCTATAATGTTAATAAACATCGTGGGGCCTCCTGTCATAGAATTTAAACCTGAATTTTATGTTCAGAAATGGTTAGAAAAAGGGAGGAGAAGTGCCAATGAAATAAACTGCATGGCTCGGAGACAAATGGCTTATGATTCCACTTATAAGCGTATTTGGAATATTCTGTGATTGGAAACATGTCCCACATTGTAAATGAATTAAATATAAACAACTTATACATTAAACCTCAAATAAACATGTGTATCGATTGTTTGAATTAAATAACGTTATAAGCTGTAACTGGTCAGTGAAATGTCAAATGCACTAAAAATTGGTATGTTTTGCTATTTTTAGCCACACCTCCGACTCCGCCCACTAATCCAATCCTCTGCTTATTCCCGCCCCCTGAGTATCCGCCCACAGTTCCCCTACTTTTTTGTCCCCACTTCGACCACTGGACACACCTATGAGCAAGTTAAGTTTTAGGTGCTGCACAGCTGGTGTCCACAGGTGAGGAGAAGGGTTTCCCATGGGTTGACTTGGTGGACCCTGAGAGTATGGATAGAGTGATCCAACTGGGCTAAGGAAGGCGTAGAACAGGAATAGTGCTGTGCTGTTTGGGCCAGTTTCCGTGTTCTATCGCCCTAAGCAGGGAATCCCATTGAGGTATCATTTGGTTTACCCTGGCTTTAGGCTGGAAAGGGTTTGTGTTGGAAATGGCCCTTTTTGCAGGGTTATCCCCAAACTTTTTGCTTCTTCCTCCCTTGTTTTTCCTGACCTGTGGTTGTTGGCAATAGGACTCTGGGCACTTTACCACTGCTGATCAGTGCTAAAGTGCATATGCTCTCTGTATAAATTGTTATTGGTTATCCATGATTGGAATATTTGTGTGACCAGGAAGTCCCTAGTACAGTGCACTGAGTGTGCCAGGGCTGGTGATTCAAATGCTACTAGTGGGCCTGCAGCACTGATGGTGCCACCCACAGGAGTAGCCCTAAAATGGTGTCTGAGGCCTGCCACAGCAGTGCCTGGGTGCAGTTGCTAACTGCCTTGCTGACCCGACCAGTGTCCACACTGGCCAGGCCTAACCCTTCCCTTTCTGTACACTTTAGACACCCCTATGGGAAGCCCTAGGTACCCCCATGGGCAGGGTGCACTGTATGTGAAAGGTAGAGCATGTACTAGTGTGGGTGACATGCTCTGGTAGTGAATTACAGCCATTTTCGTTTTTCACTATTGCATGGCTACCTGTTCTCCATAGGCCAGAATGGGCAGTTAGATTATTACATTTTTTAATCCTAACTGACTCAGGGAACATGGTAGAAATTGGAGTTTAGTATGCCTGAACTCAGAATGATAAAATACATCTTTTAGTGAAGTTAGTTTTAACATTCTGTGTTTGAAAATTCCACTTTTAGAAAGTAGGTATTTTCTTGTCTAATTATCCAGGCCTGCCTCTGCTAGGTTGTGTATTCCTTGTCTGGAGTTTGAGTGACAGGGCTGGGGGATCTAGATGGGAGGAAGGAGTTGCACCTGGGACCTGAATAGGACTGTGCCTGCCCCCTACAGTGCTGGCTCCACCCCCTGTGGTGCGTCTGATGTCTCTGCCCTGCACTGTGAAAGGAGAGAAGGAATCATGTCAACAGAGTGCTCCAGGGCTGTGCCTTTCCTCCACAATGCTGGCTCCACCTCCTGAGGGGCATCTGATGTTTCTGCCCTGCACTGTGAAAGGAAAGAAGGAGTCGTGTAAACAGAGTGCTCCAGAACTCGTTTGGACTGGGCAAAGGCCCCTCAGAGGACAAAGGGTTTTGGGGTATAAATATTGGGACCCTGATCCCAAGAAATTATATCATCCTGGAATCAAGAAGGAACCTCTGCCAAGGAGAAAGCTGGAAGACTGAAGAGGAAGGACTATCCTGCTGTGTGTTTGTGGGCTGACCTGCAGTTGCTTTGCTGCCAAGGAGAGGGGAAGAACTTTGCTTTGTGCTGTGTCCCCTTGCTTGAAGAGATCTCCAAGGGCCTAAATAGAGCTGGCTCCCTGTTAAGAAGTCCCAGGAACAAAAGGACTTCACCCCCAGCTTCCATCCTGACCTCTATTGAAAGAGTTCTGTCCTTCCTAGAGTGCTTGGCCAGTTGTGGTGCCTCTGGAAGTTGTACCTGTTGTTTGGGAAGCTGGACAAGAAGAAACTAAGTCTTTCTGCAAAGTTTCACGCGTCGCTCGCTTGCGGAGCGCATCCCCGTCAGTGCGAGGAAATTCCCGCCATCGCGAAGAAAGAGATCGTTGCAGCGCCTGTTGCCGCTGCAAGAACCGACGCATCCTTCGCTTGCATAACACATCGCTCCGGTGCGGGAAAAGTACCATTGCTGCCATTATCATCGCAGAGCCTGTTATCACTCGGTGAGATCATCGCACTTGCTTGCTTGCGGACCGCATCACGTCGCTGCGAGAGTCGTCGCAGAGCCATCACATCAAGGGGCTGCGAGAGGAGAAGATCGACGCTGCGCATCGCCGCCGCACCTGAGATCATCGCCATCATGAAGATCGTCGCATCATACCTTTTGTAAGACGCTTCCTACGAAACCTGCGCACCGGAATCCATACAAGGTATCGAATCCCTCCCCATACAGACCGGAGTCACCGCAACACGCCTGCTGCGTACAGATGGGTTGTTTAATCGCCTCCCCAGGTTCTTAGGAGTGACACATCTCTTGTTTTTAAACGCTGCAGCTTTCATTTGAAACTTTTGTCGTATCTAAAGGTACTTTTGGCTAAAACGTGACGCAACTGTGGATTATTTTAGCGCAACCTTAAGAACTCTTTTTGAAACCATATTCTTGAACTATGTATGTTGGATTTTTGTTGTTTTGGTCTTGTGTAGTTTAGATTAAATACTACTATTTTTCTAAACTGGTGTGGAGTCCATTTGTGGTGCTTTCACTGTGTTACTATGAGTGTTGGTACAAATACTTTACACATTGCCTTTGATAAGCCTGTCTGTTCGTGCCAAGCTACCAAGGGGGTGAGCAGGGGTTATCTAAAGAGTGTGTCCCCATTACCCTGACTAGAGATCAGGGTTCCTATTTGTCACAAGTATCTACCTGTGCCAACTAGAGACCCCGTAATCTAACAGACGGTGATAGCAAGGTTTATTGAACAGGTACACTATTCAAATGAAACAAAATATATGTAGACATGTAATAAACGTAAATCAAGATTTCTGTTACAAAATATATGAAAGTGTTTTATATCCTATGGTTAGAATGACATTTCTCAGTTTACGAACAAGAGTGGCCGTGCAGGTAAGAGCGGTAGGGCAGGGTGGGGTGGGGTCCTCGACAGACAACAAAAATAAATAATTTATTTTCCTGTCTGTCGAGTCCCCTCCCTCCACCCCGCCCTACAGCTTTTACATGCACAGGCCGCTCCTGTTTATGAATTGGAAAAGCTGAACTTTACAGGTGCTGTAATATTGCGCAAATTACAGCTAAAATGTATCTCACTTGATCGTGTGAGATTAAAATAAGAAGGAATACTGTACATTTGTTACTGCACTGCTTAAAATACTGACTTCCAAACTAAGCTTATCAAATGCTTACTGGTCAAAAATAGGGTATCGAATAGGTGTGAGGCTGAAGCTTTTGTTAGAGAGTGAACTATATATTATATATATATATATATATATATTTTTTTTTCAAATAACATTTAAAATATCACCCCCAGTGGGTCTGCTGATAGTCAACTGATTTCGAGCAAGCCATGTAAATGCATCCTCTCAGACCGGCTTACCGCTCTTGCAGCGTTCTTTGATTTTGGACGATGCAGACCCGCTCTTTGCAGCGGTGGGGCTCTCTCGCGGCAGGCATTCCGCTGAATATGAAAAGAAAAGAGTTGCCTCGCAGAGCCCACTGGGGCGGACATTCTTTTGGGAAAACCACAAGTACCAGCTAACATTGCAGCGCACACGCCCACTGGGGCGGGATTATTTAATGCGCGTGATTTTCCTCATCTGCTCTTCGACTCTGCCAGTGATCAAGGGCGTCTGAACGCTCGAAACGCGTATGGCTAAGACATTTATGCTGGGCGTTAGCTGATGGTGCTGCTGTGTTGCCTCTCTGATTAAAAGGACAACAACTTACTGAGTGTGGCGATCTCATTGGAGGCAACTCTTTTCTTTATATATATATATATATATATATATATATATATATATATATATATATATATATATATATATATATATATATTACCTACTGGCTATCGCCAGTAGGTATATATAGTTAGAATTTTTTCTCTATGGGACTTTTGAAAATTCTATGTCTAATAACTTTGGCGTTTGTGGACGGAATCGGCTGAAATTTTCAGGAAAATGGCACATTTTGTTTCTGAGCAGCCCCTGAAAATTTGGTGGGGTTTCGTCAAGGGGGGGCTGAGAAAAAAGGGGGGTCCCAAAACGCGTTTTTTGCATTGAGTTTTCCATAGGGCGGTTGGACTCACTTTTAGCTCGAACGGCTGAATGGATTTGCACGAAACTTGGCAAAATTGTAGGGACTGTTAGCCCGATGTGCCTTTGCTAGGTCTCAATATATGTGCTCCAGTAGTTTTTGAGAAATTAACGTTCAAACCAAGATATATATCTGTAACAGCGCTCTGGGCAGCGATCCGGTCCGCTTACTTTTCGCTTATCGGAACTTTGCGCGCAGAAAGCTGATTGGCTCTCCGGTGTCTGTCAACATTCTAAACAGTCCGGAGCGGACGCCATCTTGTCTCTCGGTAGGATCGAGAGAGAAGAAGAGGTGGAAAACGAAGGGGGAATTTAATGAAAGGGGGCAAGGTATCCCCCTCTTGACCCCCTAGGAATGTTGTTGGGGTTATTAAAGGGTCCCGTGGGGGAAATAAAAAAAAAATGATTTTTCACGGTAGAAGCGCGGCCGCGAACTGGTAGCGAAACGGGAATTCGCCATTTTGTGCTTCGTAAATTAAATTACTAGTTATAAGTGGGTGCGGGAGACGTATCCTAATCCCCTATGTTTCCTGAGGGTGGGTGAGGAGGCTGATATATGTTGATACATCTCTTCCAGCGGCTGTGCGTGAGCTTTTTTTTTTTTTTTGCTGCGTGACAGTCCGGAGCGGCCGCCATCTTGTCTCTCGGTAGGATCGAGAGAGAAGAAAAGGTGAAAAACTAAGGGGGAATTTAATGAAAGGGGGCAAGGTATCCCCCTCTTGACCCCCTAGGAATGTTGTTGGGGTTATTAAAGGGTCCCGTGGGGAAAATAAAAAAAAAATGATTTTTCACGGTAGAAGCGCTTCACGGGCCGCGAACTGGGCCGCAAACTGGTAGCGAAACGGGAATTCGCCATTTTGTGCTTCGTTAATTAAAGTACTAGGTATAAGGGGGTGCGGGAGACGTATCCTAATCCCCTATGTTTCCTGAGGGTGGCTGAGGAGGCTGATATATGTTGATACATCTCTTCCAGCGGCTGCGCCATCTTGCCTTTTTTCGAATGCCACAATTTTGTCGTGCACTGCAGCCATTTTAGATGCCAGGCTGGTCCCAGGCTATCACCTAACCCTGCGGATGTAGTTTATGGCCCCAGCTGTAGAGAATTCAGACATGCCAATCCTCCTGATTCAGGCGTGTGAGTACTGATTTCAGTGCTAGTCTCCCGCCTCCCGATTTCTGCAAGCAAAAACCCGGGGGCATATTACGAACAACTAGCGATAATTTTTGTCTCTAACTTGTTTAGAGACAAAAATTATCGCCGCACATCGGCGATTTTTATCGCAGATAAACCTTGCTATTATCGCAGAAAAGTCAGCGATATTCATGTATTATCGACCTAATGCTCTTAGCCATGTTATCCACCTCCCATTGGATAACATGGCTAAGAACTGCTCAGGGCAGGTGTTAGATTTTGGAGATATTCGCGCTTAGCGCGAATATCTCCAAAAGTTGGTAATAGAAGGTAGCGATGTTAGGGACTGTTTCCAGTCGCTAACATCTTGGCACGCCACTTTGCATGTCATTAGTGATAAGTATCACTGACATGCAAAGCGGGGCCCAAGATGGTCGCTATCTCCTTTTAGCTGTCACTAACTGGTGTTAGCGACAGCTTGATAATAGGGAAATAATTTTATCTCCGCTTTCATGGTTTTTAAAGCCAAAAAAGCGGAGATAAACCCCCTTGATAATATGCCCCACGATTCCTTGGGGGTTTCAGCTGACAGGGCTTGGTATTGTGTTACATGGTAATTTTTCCATGAAACGTCAGAGGGTCGATGCAGGGGTTCTAGAAGAGGTGATAAACCATTTAAGCCTCATGAACAAGCGCATGGTCTTTTAAAGATTTGTGAAGTACTCGGGGCGGCGGTGTGTGTGTGCCCTCTTTCAGGAGCGGGCGGGGGGGCACTGCCAGCAACTTGCCAGGTCAGGTAGTGTTCAACACGTGCATCACCCTTTCTCTGCCTGCTATTGCGCTCCATGCTTCGGAAAGGTAAGAAAAAGAACGTGCATTTGAGTTTGAAATGTCCGATCCTGCAGCAGCACACTTCCAAAGCCCACACATGACAATAACCCGATTCAAGGCCCCATTCACCCGTTTTTAAAAAAATAGATAACACTCCAACAAAATAAGGTTATAAAACTTTATTAACTACTAACTTTAACGAACGGAACAAAAACTAAAAACATTTAAACATTTCTCAATACAAAAAGCAACAATGGTTAGAAGCTGTCTTTTGTGCGAATAGTCCCAAGGCAGCACAACGTGCAGAGTTCTGGACGGCACCCAGGTGATGTCGCCTGGGTGCCGCACTGGTTTAGGGATCCTACAATGCTGCTCCGAAAATTGGCGTGGGGCGTCCCGGGTGGGGCGGGGGGAGGCCTCGTCAGTAGCGGTCTGTTGTGCGAATAGTCCCAAGGCAGCACAACGTGCAGAGTTCTGGACGGCACCCAGGTGATGTCGCCTGGGTGCCGCACTGGTTTAGGGATCCTACAATGCAGCACAGAAAAACAGCGTGGGGCGTCCCGGGTGGTGCGGGGGGAGGCCTCGTCAGTAGCGGTCTGTGTCCAGTGTCACATGGCTGACACAACATGTACGACAGGCACCCAGGTGATGTCCAGTAAACTGCCGCACTGGTTTTGGTATCCTACAATGCTGCTCCGAAAATTGGCGTGCGGCGGCCCGGGGGGGGGGCGTGGGGGAGCCGGCGTGAACGGGCCTCCCCAGGTGGCGGCCATCTAGCTGAGTTGCGCTCGCTCTTGCGGCCACAGCGTCTCGCTCACCATGTTGTTGAGTTGCTCCCACTCTTGCAGTGCAGCGATAGGCGGCTGCCACATGGCTCTTAAAATGGCGGACAGCTCCTCGGTTTTAGGCCTGGTCCACTGAAATGGTCCTGGGACACTTTGGAACTCGGACGCTTGCCTGCTAGGGCTTGGGTTCCATTCTCGAAAAGCGTCCCCTCAGCCGTGAAGATTGTATAATAGTCTTGGGGGCCCCCGACTCCCGCAGGCTTCCGGTGGGGAGCGGCTGCCATGATTGCTCGCGGAATGACCACGACGGAGCCACGAGATGGTGGTGCTCTCATGCTGACGCCAGCTTCAGTCTGAATGATCCAGAAACAAGGTGGGGCTTTCATCGTTTGGGAAAAAAAAATGTTCTAAACCAATGAAAAGTGTTATTTTTAGGTCATATGACCAAGCCTTCCATCTTTAGGAAACCAAAAGTAAAATGAACCAATGAAAAGTTTTATAAACAAGTCACATGACCTGTTATGCGGCATAGGGCTACAAAAAGCGTAGAAAATCCGTTGGCACGTGAGGCGGCGTCAGTAGCGGACCGATGTGCGAATAGGCCGAAGGCAGCACAACGGGCCGAGATCCGGATGGTACCGAGGTGGTGTCCAGCTAATTGCCGCACTGGTGTGGCCATCCTACAATGCTGCGCCGAAAGACGGCGTGTCCAGCTGAATTGCGGTCACTGTTGCGGTACAGTGACTCGAACGCGCCGAGATCCGGATGGCACCGAGGTGGTGTCCAGCAAATTGCCGCACTGGTGTGGCCATCCTACAATGCTGCGCCGAAAGACGGCGTGTCCAGCTGAATTGCGGTCACTGTTGCGGTACAGTGACTCGAACGCGCCGAGATCCGGATGGCACCGAGGTGGTGTCCAGCAAATTGCCGCACTGGTGTGGCATCCTACAATGCTGCGCCGAAAGACGGCGTGTCCAGCTGAGTTGCGGTCACTGTTGCGGTACAGTGAGTCGAACGCGCCGAGATCTGGATGGCCCCGATGTTGTGTCCAGCAAGTTGCCGCACTGGTGTGGCCATCCTACAATGCTGCGCCGAAAGTCGGCGTGGGGTGCCCCGTTGGCTTATGAGGTGATGTCAGTAGTGGACCGATGTGTGAATAGGTCGGAACCAGCACAAGGCACCAAGATCCGAATGGCAAGTCCTGGATGTTGAGTGCCTCAGTTGAGATTTCTGAGCAGTGCTTGTAAGACTGTCTGAAGCTTATTTGCACCTGCTGCAGCTTCACTAGGTCCGGCGGAACTTTTTGCCTTTTCCTTTCTGCTTCTTTTCCTACAATGCGTTTCATCTGAAGACACGACCAGGTCCCTGAATGTGTGCAGGGGGACGCTATTGATTGAATGAACGCGCCGAGATCTGGATGGCACCGAGGTGGTGTCCAGCAAATTGCCGCACTGGTGTGGCCATCCTACAATGCTGCGCCGAAAGTCGGCGTGGGGTGCCCCGTTGGTTTATGAGGTGATGTCAGTAGTGGACCGATGTGTGAATAGGTCGGAACCAGCACAAGGCGCCCTGCACTGTTGAGCCTTTTTCAATGCCTGTTTTTTGTTGTTTCCCCTCCATCAAAAACAAAACAAAAATACAAGGCGCCAAGATCCGAATGGCAAGTCCTGGATGTTGAGTGCCTCAGTTGAGAGTTCTGAGCAGTGCTTGTAAGACTGTCTGAAGCTTATTTGCACCTGCTGCAGCTTCACTAGGTCCGGCGGAACTTTTTTCCTTTTCCTTTCTGCTTCTTTTCCTACAATGCGTTTCATCTGAAGACACGACCAGGTCCCTGAATGTGTGCAGGGGGACGCTATTGATTGAATGAAAATAGCGGCTTGACACAAAGCTGACTCAAGCGTTACTGTTGGTGCTATACAGACAAAAATTGGTTTTCAGTTTGTACATTCTTCTGGTTTTTTTTTTCCATCCAAGTCTGATTGAGAGTTTGTAGAAAAATGGCTTCAGATTTTCCACATACTACTCTTCAACATTCTTCCTAAATGTAACAATGTGAAACTCACTAGGAGAACGGCTGTTTCTGTTTCCTTTCAAAATGCTGCCACCAATATTTTCTGAATGGAAGACACCATCTTGTAGCATAAAGGGCCGAAAGGGGTTCTGGTCTGGCCGATGGTTGGTGGAGACATTTTGACTATATCTTGGACCTGCCCGGCCTCGCCCAAAATGGCGCCGGTATAAATGGGACTCGTAACTCTTTGCCCGCAAATGTATATCTAGAAAATGTTATTGTAAGTGGCCCTGTCGTATTTTAATTACAAAATGTACGTCCACCGATTCCGCAACTGTTAGACACCTTTGTTCTTGTCACCTAATGGCCCGCTCGTTACGTTCTTCTACAGTGTAAATGTCTCCTCATCATATACGATTTCAGTTTGCTCCGTGGCCGGCCCACGTGGTTATAGGCCCGTATTTGTATACTGACATTTTCACAATAAAGGTTTTTAAAACAAAACACGGTAGTAGTATTTTCATTTGTAAAGTTTTTACTTTTAGTGACTGTTTTCGAATCAGTAAAAGGCAAGTGAAATAAAGCAGTCCAATTACATGACGGATAAAAGGTATAATATGTAGGAACGCAGTAAAGATAAATGGTCAAGGGCAGTTGTGTTTTTCATGTCTGCAACATAAAGTGATCGATAAGAATCTGATAATCAGGCGTATCGGCGACTAAGACAGCAGGCCGAATCTCTTTTACTCAACGGCTCCGTCATGGAAGGAAGAAACGCCCTTTTTCTCGAAAAAGGAATATATTTTACTTGCAAGACAGTTGTAAATTTTCCGGGAAAGTACATTAGCCTGGAATATTATAACATATGTTTGAAAAAAAAATATTGTTCGAAAATAATAAAAAGCGTAATTTTTAGGTCATATGACCAAGCTTTTCATCATTAAATTAACAAAAGTAAAATGAACCAATGAAAAGTTTTATTAACAAGTCACATGACCTGTTATGCTTACGTTACGCGCTGCGCGCCGCGCCTCGGATCACTTCCGGGTGCGCTAACGCGGCGTGTCATAAAACGCATTACGCGACAACGTAGGTCAACAATATAGTCTAAATGTCTCCACCAACCAGCGTTCAGAACACAACCCCTTTCAGCAGTCCAAAAAGTTCTGTTAAATGACAACAGAGGGGACAGGCAACAAGAACCATCAGTCAAAGAGGGGAGGGCAAGTTCTTCTCTTCCGGGTCATGTTGGGGCGCTACCGGAACTGATCGAATTGGTAGTCTACAGTGTTTCTGGATGTTTCAGACTAAAGCTGGCGTCAGCATGAGACCACTACCATCTCGTAGCTCCGTCGTGGCCATTCCACGAGCAATCATGGCAGCCGCTCCCCACCAGAAGCCTGCGGGAGTCGGAGGCCCCCAAGACTTTTGTAGAATCTTCACGGCTGAGGGGACGCTTTTCGAGAATGGGACCCAAGCCCTAGCAGACAAGCGTCCGAGTTCCAAGGTGTCCCAGGGCCATTTTAGTGGACCAGGCCCAAAACCGAAGAGCCGGCCGCCATTTTGAGAGTCCTGTGGCAGCTGCCTATCGCTGCACCGCAAGAGCGGGCGCATCTCAACTACATGGTGAGCGAGACGCTGTAGTCGCAAGAGCGGGCGGTAAACAGCTGAATGGCGGAAGAGGCACAGTGTAGCAAAAGCGGGCGGAATGGCAACTAAAACGATAAAGGGGCGCCCCACTACAGCTTGTCTTCAGGTCAAACGGATTGTGGGACAAGGTCCAGAATTGAAGAGTCATCAAAAGGCAAAAAGTTCCGCCGGACCCCGGGAGCCGGCCGCCTATGTCGGGGGCGATCTCAGGCTACACCAGTGCTATAAGACTTGGGGAGGGTGTCGGAGCAAAGCGTCTTCTCCGAGTCCATGGCCATCACACCGCCCCTCAGGGGCCTCCGTCAAGCTGTTTAGGAAGGTAACATATCACATTGTTTTCTAATGCAGTCAGGTCCACAAACGACACTCACTTACTTTGAGAATAGTGAAGCTGCAGTAGGTGGAAATAAGCTTCAGACAGTGTTACAAGCACTGCTCAGAACTCTTAACTATGGCACCCAACATCCAGAACTTATGCTATTTGAGAATGGTAGTGACATCGAAGCATCTCAGGGACCAAAACCATTAACGTACTTTCACGTATGAAAATCTTACTTGGGGAGGGGGCAGGAGCGAAGCGCCCCCTCCCAGTCAGCGCCACCACACCGTATGTTGAAAATCTGAAGCCATCGTTCTACAAAGTCAACCAAACTTGGATTGAAAAATCTAGAAAAATGTACAAACTGAAAACCAGTTTTGGTCTGCATAGCATCAGTAACAACGCTTGAGTCAGCTTTGTGTCAAGCCGCCATTTTGATTCAACAAAGCACAGGCATTGAAAAAGGCTGAAATTCAGAACTCTAAACTATGGCACCCAACATCCAGGAGCTTGCTATCCGGATCTTGGAGCCTTGTGCTGTTTTCGATCTATTCACACATCGGTCCACTACTGACATCATCTTATAAACCAACGTTATGTAAATAGTTTTTTAATAAAATGTTTTACCCTGTTTCTTTGCTGGTGTGTTGTCTATATTTTTAATATTTGCATAGGGTTTGTCGTTATTTTGTGCGGGATGGGTGATGGAGCCGAGCTGTCTTGCAGCCCTCATGGTGTGGAGCTCAGTTCATCTCACTATTTTCGTATTTCTCAAGAAGGGTTGTTCCTAATATTTCTATTTTAGCGAGGTCAAAAAGAGATCCAATTAGTGGCCTACTGATTTTGCTCGATTACTTTTATTTTTTTACACGATTTTTCACTATCTGCAAAGACTAAACAGAGTATTGCGACTTTGTGCTTGTTTGTAAATAGAGAATGATCCAAAGAGAACCAATTCTAAAACAGTAAATGCTTGGACAACAATCAATCAAATGGAGAGACAAGGAGGCACGACGGATTACAACGGGGGTAAAGGCCTGCGTTAACTACCCTTCAGTATCTGCAAAGAGAGAGTACTACTAAGGCAAGAGGGGGGGGGGGTGCAGCGTTCAAAGCACATCAGCGTGCATAAATACGAAAATGTTTTTATCTATCACGTACTTGACATTTTAAAGCTTTTCATATTTGCTATTAAAAAACCAATGAAATTCACAGAAAAAACCATAGGTTATAGTGGATATATAGTTAGGAATTTGCATTTACAAAACCTTGAAAATTCAATGAAAAAACCATAGGTTATAGGCCATATATAGTTAGGAATTAGCATTTACAAAACCTTATTTTACTCGCATAAAACCATTGAAATTCCATATATAGTTAGAAGCGCTAACTATATATCGCGCACCCGCAATCCACTGCTGATGATGTCACATATTACATCATTCATGACATGGTCAGTGACATCACTGATGACATCACTGATGACATCTCAAATGACATCACTGATGACAACTCAAATGACATCAATGATGACATCTCAAATGACATCACTGATGACAACTCAAATGACATCACTGATGACATCTCATTTGTCATCACTGATCACATCACTCATGTGATAATACAATGAACCTCTTCAGACTCTAATATAACCTTACATACACTCAGTATAAACAGACACTCACAGACTGTCACTCATCCATGGAGTTACTCACACACCTAGTCAGTCATGCAAAGAATCAATCACACCTCCATTTCCTCAACTATACAGTTATACACATCTTACTTATTCAAACATATAATAACACATATTTACTCTCTTATATAATCCCTGATACAAGCTCACAGTGATCGATACAGCCACTCACACATTCACTGGCTCTTATGTTCAGTTATTTATATATCTCAACTCTCACATGTATTGTGTTTTACATACGTACTTACTTGCACATGTAGCAATGAGAAATCCATTCACTCACCAACACACCCATGCACAGTCAACCGCCCATATAGCTGTTTCCACATGCACTCTTGAACTCATACTCCTAGTGAATCAACTGCTTACACATCTATGCACAGAGTCACGCACCTCCCAGCCACCCACACACACACTCAGCCTCCCATTCAAATACTTGGGCAACCAATCAATAACCCATATGGCCACTCTTATAGCTACTGATCAACACATGCAGCAGCTTACACAACAACAAACATACTGATGCACGAATTAAGACAGTTTAGTCACTAACCCATGTACTCAGTGAGACACATTTAATCACTCACTCATACAGTCAGTCATGCACCTACTAAATTCTTCATCCAGACACTTATACATCCACTCATTCTTCAATATGTGAAACATATTTAAACTTTACAGACACATACAATCACTGGATGTTGTGATCAGTGATGTCATCAGTGATGTCATTTGAGATGTCATCAGTGATGTCATCAGTGATGTCACTGACCATGTCATGAATGATGTAATATGTGACATCATCAGCAGTGGATTGCGGGTGCGCGATATATAGTTAGCGCTTCTAACTATATATGGAATTTCAATGGTTTTATGCGAGTAAAATAAGGTTTTGTAAATGCTAATTCCTAACTATATATGGCCTATAACCTATGGTTTTTTCATTGAATATATATATATATATATATATATATATATATATTTTTTTTTTTGAGAGAATTGTAAATACCTCATTTGTTCGCTTATTATTTTGGAGTACTGTGAATATGTTAATCATGAAAAAATATATGAATTGTGTAACAACGTTACTTGTTTTTAAATGAGCACTACGCACTTTTCACGTAATCACCAGGTTTAGCCATTGCATTACTAGCATTTGCACGTTAAAAGATGGCGCCCATAAGAATGTGGAGAAAATTGTCCCTTTTCCATATTGACTAATATGTAATGAACCAATGGCTTTAAAATGGTGTTTCAAATCCAACACTAACGTTGCACTGACGAAGCCTGCTAAGGCGAAACGCGTCTGCTTGGGGTGAGAGGGGGTTTGGTGAATAAATTTTTGAAAACTCGGATACCAGTGTGCCAGCCTTTCTTTTCTGGATGCAGAAAAACGTGCAGCAGTGTGTAAGCGCCTCACCAGCGCCGGCGTCTTTGGCACCCGTGGAATTGTGGAGCGACGGCGGTGACCTGAACCGTGCTTTAAACTAATATGACCGTTGGCCCCGGGGAGAAATAAGCAGAGAGTAACGATTTCATCGGATCCAAGGGCAGCAACTAACTGGCTGAACCCAACACGCAAGCGGAAACCAACGGACCAGCCGATCGAAGACGGGAACGCGCCAGCGGGTAGCTGACGAGAACCAAGAACGAGCGGCAAATCCGGTGAGTGAACGCCGGCCTGAATGTAAAGCAAAATTACTTAGCCCCATCCACGAAGGTTCCGTAAGAGAATTCACCAAACCCCGAACTGCAGTGACCCGGTCACCACCCCATTAGAAAAACGAACATATTTTCACAGCTTGTTAACAGTGCAAGATGTCAAACGAAGAGGGTATCTCTGGAGAAAGGGAGTCGGCTGCTAACTTCATGTTTAGAAGCGCCGCCACTAGACAGACACAGTCTAATAGAGCAACGGTAACACCTATCCCAGGAAGTGCGCTGAAAACACTATTTGCGAAATTAGAAAAAATTCAAGAAAGAGAAATTCGTAAGTGGTGGGAAGCCACTTCACTGGAGAGATATATTGACTGTGGAAGAATACCTAGAGGACTGCGAATCTACACCGTCCCGTCCTATGAAAATCCTGACCCTGCTTTACTCAAGGATTGGGCAGAGTACACGGCAGAGTCAGCAAAGGGGATGGTGAGGATTTTAATAAAATACGCATGGAGCGACAGAGACAAATGTCTAAAAGAGATAAAAGATATTGAAGAGCTGATATCAAAAGAGAAAGACTCCAAAGAAAAAGAGGAATTGAGAGATACCATGAATAAAAGGATTAAAAACTACGAACTGACTATTAGAAAACGCAAACAAACAAAATTCCTCAGAGATGAGCAAGACTACCTCACAGGGAGGATCCTCACATTCGCCAAGAAATTTGACGCCACAAGAAAACGCATGGCACAGGCGAATGCGAAACCAACAGAAGATGAAACTGAGGAGTCGGAAGTCTCGGAGGGAGAACAATTGGAAAGTAACACAGAGAACAATGTGTCGACTGAAGATCCTTTTTTCGACGAGTTCGATGTTATCAAAGAGACCCGTCTCCGCCCCCAATTGAGAAGCCATCCACCAGCACCTCAACAAAAACAAAGAGGAGGACGCGGAGGGGCAAGAGGAGTAAGAGGTGGGGGCCAACAAGCGGAAGCATCCCCAAGAGTCACCAGGAGCGGGCTGAATCGCAGGAAACAATGGACGAACAAAACAACAACGTCATAAACCTTTCAAAAAGAACATTAACGGATGATGAGACCACCATCCTAAAGAAGGGTCTCAGCTTCTGCCCGGCCAGTGAATATGATCCAGTAAAAACACGGATTGACCTCTTCAAATACACCAGGAAACTGAAATTTAAGAAAATCTTTCTCCAAAAATCACATAATGAGAAGCCAACAGATAATTGTTCAGTCTCCATGGAAGATGTTGATGAAACTCCTACATGCGAAGAACTAGCAAATGTCATGCTGACACCAACTAAAGAACTGACATCGAATCAAAACATTGGGGTGACCCAATCACCTAGAGACACTGAACAAAAACGGGATCCAAGTAACTGGAAAAACAAATCAAAAAAACTTCCAATATCCAGTTTTGACGCAATTGACCTGTTCAACGAAGCAGTCCTGGAAGATTTGGACAAAATAGCATCGGAAACGAAAAACAAGATTAACCAGAAGTCTTCAAACATAACAAAAAAAGAGTGGCAAGCTATCAGATCATTAAAGGAGGACACAACGATCGAAATCAAACCTTCTGATAAAGGAGGGAACATTGTCATTTTTGACCGGGAGCATTATTTGATGGAGGCTCAAAGACAACTCAAAGACAAAGATTGTTACACTACTATACAAAGATCAGAGTATAACAGAAGTATTTTGTCATTCCATAATATGTTGGACGAGTGGCACAAAGAGGGTATGTTGACCATGGACGAATACCTTTTTTTAAAATGTGATGCACCGATACTTCCAACTTTTTACCATCTTCCAAAGGTGCATAAACATCCAACGATGCCTCCGGGACGCCCCATAGTGTCCTCGATTAATAGCCTACTCGAAAACACCTCGAGATTTGTCGACTCCTATCTGGCCCCATTTGTCATCAATCTTCCATCATATCTAAAGGACACTCAGGACTTTCTTAATATCATGGACAGTGTAACGTGGGACTCAGAAATGTTATTAATCACCTTAGATGTGGTTAATTTATATACTTGCATAAACCACGAACAAGGTTTAGATGCGGTCAAATGGTTCTTAGATCTAAAACCACAACATTTCAGAAGCCATAACACCATGATTCTGTCCATGATCAGATTTTGTCTATTCAACAACATGTTTTTATTTGATGGGACATTGTATAAACAAAAGAGGGGCACTTCGATGGGCTCGTGCTTTTCCCCCAGCTACGCGAATTTATTCGTGGGCTGGTGGGAGAAGCACGAGGCATGGAGTGACTCCAAACAAAAATGGACCGATAAAATACTCATGTGGACTCGTTATATTGACGACCTATTTATAATCTGGCAAGGAGATCGTCAATCAGCAGAAGAGTACATCACTACATTAAAAAAAAACACGTACAATCTTAAATTCACCAGTACCATAAGCTCCAACAGCATTAACTATTTAGACCTGGAAATATTTGTGCATAATAACACCTTGCACACACGCTTGTACAGGAAACCAACGGCAGGCAATGCGGTCCCGCATGCCAAATCTTACCACCCCAAAAGTCTCGTAAAAAATGTACCTTACGGTGAATTTTTACGTCTTAAGAGGAATTGTTCTCTTAATCAAGACTATGAACAGGCAGCGTTGGAAGCTAATACTAGATTTGTACATAGGGGATATAATGTTAACATCTTACATCAGGCCAGGGTCAAGGCTTCGCAAACTAACAGGAGGGACCTCCTGGTTTCGAAACCCAAACCAGCAGCCCCTGAGGAGGTCAGAATGATCACAGAATTTAGTACTAAATCAGGGGAACTAGTGAACATCTTACGAAAACATTGGCACATACTCACTGCAGACAGAGTCCTCAAAAAGGATCTGCCGGAGAGACCTTTAATAACCTACAGAAGATGCCCCTCTCTAGCAGATCATTTGGTCCATAGCCATTTTAAATCCTTGGCTAAACCCATCAAACTATCACAGTCAGTCGGATTTTTTCCTTGTCTTAAATGTAAAGCATGTAAATTCAGCCGAAAAATGACAGATTACCCTAATCGTACAGGCGACAGTAAACCCAACATAAAAATCAAGCAGTTGCTGAATTGCAACTCGGAATACACGGTTTACTGTCTCACCTGTCCTTGTAAGCTGCGTTATATCGGCAGCACAATCAAGCCTGTAAAGCTTAGGATACTTGAACATATGCGGGCTATTACCAACAACGATAGATCCTATCCAGTAGCCCGCCACTTTGCACAAGAACACCAGAGCAAGTGGGAAAAACTGAGCTTTTACTGCATAGATCAGGCCCCCAAATTAGAACGAGGAGGGGATAGAGACAAGTCTCTAAGGATTTTAGAGTCAAAACACATCATTGGCTTAAAAACCATCACTCCGTGGGGTCTGAATAATAACGAAGAACTCTGGGTTCATCTGTGAACAGCTGAAGTATAGGGAACACATAGTAGAGTAAAACACTGAACTGAAGAACTTTTCTACCTTCCCAACCATCCATGCCTATCATGCTAACCTTAGTCTTCCCTTTTTTTCTATCTTGCACTGTTTTATGATTGCCCATTCAGGGCTCAATAAGGAAACAAAAAATGAGAGAATTGTAAATACATCATTTGTTCGCTTATTATTTTGGAGTACTGTGAATATGTTAATCATGAAAAAATATATGAATTGTGTAACAACGTTACTTGTTTTTAAATGAGCACTACGCACTTTTCACGTAATCACCAGGTTTAGCCATTGCATTACTAGCATTTGCACGTTAAAAGATGGCGCCCATAAGAATGTGGAGAAAATTGTCCCTTTTCCATATTGACTAATATGTAATGAACCAATGGCTTTAAAATGGTGTTTCAAATCCAACACTAACGTTGCACTGACGAAGCCTGCTAAGGCGAAACGCGTCTGCTTGGGGTGAGAGGGGGTTTGGTGAATACATTTTTGAAAACTCGGATACCAGTGTGCCAGCCTTTCTTTTCTGGATGCAGAAAAACGTGCAGCAATATATATATATATATATATATATATATATATATATATATATATATATATATATATATATATATATATATATATATATATATATTATATATATATATAATCAGTTGTGATGTTTACGGATATCCATGTATACTACTTTCCGGTGTTAGACAACTGTGAGTAACTTTTTATTTATTTTGTGCTGTGGCAACTTTGATGATTTTCGTTATGTTGTTGTATTTGAAAAGTTCTTAACGACCAACGCAATAAAATGTTTTAATTTTTTAATTGATTCACGTCATCACTGGTACTATGTCAGGACTTCTGAGGCAGCCTATGTGCACCAACGCAGAGAAATGCTTGCCAGGGGAGGTACTCTGTTGCATTTCTCAACTTAGGGCCAAGAGAAGGCATAGAACTCCAGAGAAGCTCAGCTGTTGTAATCTGTCTGTGTAGAATCAGTCTTAGAAGTGTGGGACGATGCTGTAGAGCAGCATTTCCTAAACTGTTGCAAGATGGTTATTGGTGAGTCGGAAAAGTCTGTCCACAAATAAAGATGCCTTTACATTCTGTGTTTATCTTGTCAAATTTGCCAGCCATTCAAAGACAGAGGTCAAATGATATGCTATGTCTTCTGATAAATTACTGCTTATTCTTTTAACATGGGATTGGTGTTTACTTTTCCTTCTCTGATTGCAAAATAAGAGGAGTTTTTTAAGTGATTTATGTGCTGATCTTGCTGATCTTGTGATGCCGTGTTTTTTGCAACACAATAAAAAATGCAATACATGTTAAGGAGCTGTATGCATTCAGCAGTTAAGAAAAGCAAAAATGAAGCACATTTTTTCTAATTCTGAGGTGTGCAGGAAATAGAGATTTTAATACGATCAAAACAAATCAAGATACTTTACTTGGTGTTGGACAAATGATAAATATTCATAGAAATCTGATCTTTAGTGTGCTACATAGTTTTATCAGTAAAACAGCATATCTGTGTACATTAGTGGCCATTTCAAAGGAAAATGTGGTATCTGTAAATGACAATGTGCTACCACATGATGCTTTAGTTACATTCAAAACTCGCCGCTTCTCATGTCCATTAAATGTAGGTGTGTTGCAAAAATATGTTTTTCTAAAAAAATGAGTTGTGGTTCTAAAAAGTCCGGAAACCACTGCTGTAGAGCTATGTTCTGTGATTAGCTCATAGATTGTTTTCTATATTTTGCACTGGTTAACAAAGATCTTCCAAGAAACACGTTTCCAGAAATGCAAACACTGGCTGCACTAACACTAATGACGAACATATGGAACGGCAGGCGAGCCATTATGTTTTAGAAGACAGTACTCACAGTGCTTAATTTGAGCGAGTGAGTGCCAGTGGGGGCCACCAGCACTCATTTTTGGGCACCAGCATTTATTTTTCTGCATTAGACATTTACTGACAGCTAAAAGAGGGAAAACGCATAAAGCGGAAAATGGAGAAAGACAGTTGAACCATTACAAAGGGAAAAATCAGGAACCAGCAAGGTAGAGATAATGGGGCTGGGAGTGTCAGTGGTGCATTAAAGAGGCATGAGTTGGATTTAAGACTATGCACCCTTGACATTTGGAACACCAACATTTAATGCGTCATCTCCGGGCTTCTGAGCGGAGCTTCGCATTCTTTTACAAATTAAAGACTGAATACTCACTCACCACTCGAGTAAAAACCCAGCCATTAAATTGAAGTGGAATCAACGATGGGAGCACACTGCTAGCCTCGCCGCCGGATCGCCCCTCTGCACTCTGGTATATGCAGTGCGTATGACTTGAAGAGTTGGGAAAAAGTTTGTGAGTGTTTCACCAAGGTTGGTGCAAGTAAGTACTTGATATTTCCAGTATCTCTAGACACGAGACATGGCTTGTGTTTTGGGATAGTATGCCTCATCAGTAGAGAAAAGTTCTGGGGTGGCAGAGAAGGCCGCCAAACAACCGTCACAGGCTTCGTTGCCTCTCAGGCCCGCAGGTGCGTCTCCAAAAGCTCGTCAGCTTGGGGGCTCATGGGAGCCCTATAACAGGAATCAACGATGGGAGCACACTCCTAGCCTCTCCGCCGGATCGCCCCTCTGCACTCTGGTATAAGCAGTGCGTATGACTTGAAGAGTTGGGAAAAAGTTAGTGAGTGTTTCACCAAGGTTGGTGCAAGTAAGTACTTGATATTTCCAGTATCTCTTGACACGAGACATGGCTCGTGTTTCGGGATAGTATCCCTCATCAGTAGAGAAAAAATCTGGGGTGGCAGAGAAGGCCGCCAAACAACCGTCACAGGCTTCGTTGCCTCTCAGGCGCGTCTCCAAAAGCTTGTCAGTTTGGGGGCTCATGGGAGCCCTATAACAGGAATCAACGATGGGAGCACACTGCTAGCCTCTCCGCCGGATCGCCCCTCTGCACTCTGGTATATGCAGTGCGTATGACTTGAAGAGTTGGGAAAAAGTTTGTGAGTGTTTCACCAAGGTTGGTGCAAGTAAGTACTTGATATTTCCAGTATCTCTAGACACAAGAAATGGCTCGTGTTTCGGGATAGTATACCTCATCAGTAGAGAAAAGTTCTGGGGGGCGGAGAAGGCCGCCAAACAACCGTCACAGGCTTCGTTGCCTCTCAGGCGCGCAGGTGCGTCTCCAAAAGCTCATCAGCTTGGGGACTCACGGGAGCCCTATAACAGGAATCAACGATGGGAGCACACTGCTAGCCTCTCCGCCGGATCACCCCTCTGCACTCTGGTATATGCAGTGCGTATGACTTGCAGAGTTGGAAAAAAGTTTGTGAGTGTTTCACCAAGGTTGGTGCAAGTAAGTACTTGATATTTCCAGTATCTCTAGACACGAGACATGGCTAGTGTTTCGGGATAGTATCCCTCATCAGTAGAGAAAAGTTCTGGGGTGGTAGAGAAGGCCGCCAAACAACCGTTACAGGCTTCGTTGCCTCCCAGGCGCGCAGGTACGTCTCCAAAAGCTTGTCAGCTTGGGGGCTCACGGGAGCCCTATAACAGGATTTAACGATGGGAGCACACTGCTAGCCTCTCCGCCGGATCGCCCCTCTGCACTCTGGTATATGCAGTGCGTATGACTTGTAGAGTTGGGAAAAAGTTTGTGAGTGTTTCACCAAGGTTGGTGCAAGTAAGTACTTGATATTTCCCGTATCGCTAGAGACGAGACATGGCTTGTGTTTTGGGATAGTATCCCTCATCAGTAGAGAAAAGTTCTGGGGTGGCAGAGAAGGCCCCCAAACAACCGTCACAGGTTTCGCTGCCTCTCAGGCGCGCAGGTGTGTCTCCAAAAGCTTGTCAGCTTGGGGGCTCATGGGAGCCCTATAACAGGAATCAAGGATGGGAGCACACTGCTAGCGTCTCCGCCGGATCGCCCCTCTGCACTCTGTTATATGCAGTGCGTATGACTTGAAGAGTTGGGAAAAAGTTTGTGAGTGTTTCACCAAGGTTGGTGCAAGTAAGTACTTGATATTTCCAGTATCTCTAGACACGAGACATGGCTCGTGTTTCGGGATAGTATCCCTCATCAGTAGAGAAAAGTCCTGGGGTGGCAGAGAAGGCCGCCAAACAACCGTCACAAACTTTGTTCCAACTCTCCAAGTTATACGCATTGCATATACCAGAGTGCAAAGGGGCGATCCGGAGGAGAGGCTAGTAGTGTGCTCCCATCGATGATTCCTATTAAATTGAAGTGGGACCAGCACTTGAGTGGAATATTGCAGAAAAACAACAGGTGAACACTTTTGAATATATTTAGAAAGTTTCCATGAACCCCAGACTCAAGTTTCCCCAGTTTAATTATTTACACTATACCTACCTAATCCTACAACACACACACAAACTGGAGGTTTCCACAAGTATACTCGCAATATCCAAAGTGCGGTTGCCCAGCGGTGGATTTTTACCTCATGGTGAAGACCTGCCCAGGGCTGAAGCAGGCAGGGATCGTAATACTGGGCAGATAGCAGACATGAAATCCTAAACGTCCTTCGCATTATTTCACCTCTACTTTAGCCATGCCACCCAACTAACAAGCACAGACAACTACTACTTACACAACAACTCACTATTACCCCATTTCAAACCCACTCCTATCATTCTATCCCTACCCCAAACTCTACTAATCACACAAGAAATCAAAGGCACAATCCTAACACAACTAATGCACAGGAAAAAAACAAATTGTACTAACATAATAACTGCTAGTCGGATTTCGAAATCGCAAGCTACTCGCCACTGGAAGCTTTTCAATGCCTTGTCAGGCGTTGTATGTGCTGTATAAATACATTTGCAATTACATCACTGTATATGTCATGCATCGTGACCCACAAGCCTGTTTGCTGGGAATAAAGCTTATATCTAAAAATACCAATTATCTGCTGAAATTTGTGGATCTGGTGCTGATCATGTCCAAGACGCATATGGTGATGTCTTGGAAGTTGCCCGCTGCCAAAGCTGACACTCTTAGATGCCTGGTTAGAGAGGGTAGCAGTTGCTTACCAGGATTGATTTGGGATGAATACTTTATAAAACTGAGTGCAAAAAAGGCTAACACCTAATTTTGTAGATCACAAACCCTCCTACTTTGAAACACTATCCCTGCCACCAAACCTTACCTAATCTCCACCAGCCTCTCTATCTTACCAACCATTCACCTGAAACCACATAGCCCCCACTAGGGATCATCCTTCACTGGTATTAATATAATCTATCACAAAGTAACTGGAGTAAATGCATGCAATATTTTTCCCTGAGAGCATATGACAAATTGCAAAACTTAACATTTAACCCATGGGTTAACCACTAACCTTGAGTACTTGAATAGTCTGCTAGTGGCCGTAAAGAGTAGCAATGCCTTGTCAGGGATAGCAAGCACTACATAAATACAAATACAGATACATTTACAATTAGAAAAGTAAACAGCAGACCACTGTGAAGATTACACACACACTTTGGTAAATATTGTCAGTTACTAGCAAACTTTGGGGTTTACAGATATATGCAGTCAATGGCGACCAACAGTGATGCCCCTGCCCCCCCTCTCCCCCTCCATGGTCCATTCTTAACTCTGTCAGGGAATGCACTGGAATATGAATGAAGGCACAAAGGAAGTGAAGTGCACAAATTGTAATGAGTACCCATCACCATCTCATATGTGTTTAGGCATTCACTCACTCCATATTCATGGCAACTTCATTTCGTTATATATGCATGTGTAATGTCCATACGGCTGTGGCAGTTGTGATTTAACCCTTCTTTCTTTCCTATCTATCTTATGAGTCAAAAGTTTCTACGATGCTCCTCCTATAAACATAAATTGATGGTCTGGTATTCGACTTCAGCATAAGCCTGGCTCCCATTTTAATATGGTTGAGAGTAACGGCTACTCCAAGACGATTTCTCGTGCAAAGGTTTTAGAGGACTGCCTTAACCTAAGTAATATGTTAGCTATTCCCTGACTAGCATTTTTTAAGAACACTCTTTCTTACTAACTAGATTAGGCTATACAATCGACCTTGCACTTTATGCTCTTTTGTAAATTTAATAGCAATATTAGAATGCTTTTACTTCGCCACCTTTTCCTGTCTAATTGTATAGTTTACCATGATGTGGCTTTTATCTATCTTAAATAATTACCAAATGCCCATATGTGTTATTTTATAGTTACTTTTATCATAATGGCTTTGCAAGGCAGAAAATCGCTGGCCTATATAGATAATCTCAGATATGAGGAAAAATGAATGGAAAGCTGGATTGTATTTATTAAAATAGACAACATGCACTGTAACTGTGGTTAATCTAAATAATTTTAAGTTTTTTTTTAATAACTTTTATTTATAAGTGGTCTATTTATTACATAAAATGTACTGTAACATGTTTTGCGTAAGAATTATGGAATGGTTTTAAAAAAAATTATAATCATGTATCTTTTATGAATTTACCTATAAATTAGAATACAGATTAACTTGACTTGACTTGAACACTCTTTGAGATCTGGGTTTGAGACATCTTTTAGATGCCCAGGCAATTATTGGTCCCCATGCTAAGTAGCTGGAAAAACAAAGGTTCTTTGCAGACAGGGAGAAAGCTAGAGTAGTAAAGTCCCCTGATAAGATGTCTATTCCCCAATATGTGCCAATTTCAACCACCCCAGGTATGGAACAATACTTATCTGGGTTAGAGAACCGTGAGCAAAGATTTGACTTTACCCATCTGAGAGTAAGGCCCTCACTTACAATATTTTGGCGTAGGGCAGTGCTGCAAGTCCTCCTGCTGTGCTGCTCTACGTCGAAAGAAAATGGTAGGAATGCACCATATCTATGAGATACAGCCCATTCCTGCCCTCTTTCACAGCGCTGGTGCACAAATGGTTCCCAGGCGCCAACAAAGGCAACCCTGCAAGGGTGTCTGTATTGAAGTCAGGTTATTTTTGTGGAGGAAGGGACACCTTTGCTCACAAAAACAACCTTTACGCCACCCCTGGGTAGGGCGTAGGCTTTTGATGCATTCCCAGGTTTACAGTATGTTGTAAATCTGGGAATGTGTCAAATACCAGGGGTGTTACGTGGGAACACCCACAGTAATGCCCATGGCACGCCTCGCCCACACAGTGAGGCAACGCAGTGATTTGCGCTGCTTTGCCTCACACCATATCTATGAGGCCTTGAATAGCCACGCAGGGTGGCTCTGTGGCCTCGTAGGTATGATTGAGAAGCGTGTACCACCGTAGCGTCATTAAAAGTGACACTTCGGCGGCGCAGGCTTCTTGTAAATGAGGCCCTATCAGGGCCGGACTGAGAACCAAAGCCGGCCCTGGAAAAGTGCTCGGCCGGCCCCCTGGGGGTGCGACCAAGCTTTTTGTCGGGACGGTTTTCGGCCGATTTAGTTACAGGGCCGCTTTTGCAGCTATGCTGCAAAAACGGCCCTGTAACAAAAACGGCCCCCTGGGCCCATAACCGGCCCCCACCCTTGCGGCGCACCAGGGGATTGCCCGGTGCCCGCAACGGCCAGTCCGGGCCTGGGCCCTATGTACGGTTCACTTTTTTTGGGCCTTTCCCCAGACAGGTACTTAGTTTGCCTCACTTCCCTTTTGCCCTTGTGAGGCAGTTTCCATCCAATCTACAAAGCACTTTATGCTTTTTTTTGCACTCTAAGATCTCGTTTTTTATGCCCTATTTTACGTCACATGAATTTTAACACACATGAAGAAGGGTTGCACTTTTTACAACGTCTAGATTCTCCCACAACACGTTTCTTGGTCGCAAACCTTATTTCTTCGACCTTAAAACTGAGAAGGAAAAATGCTTCATAATTATGACTATTAATTGATTTTCTCCTGGTTGTAATGTACATATTTTAATATTTATGCTTTTTAATTGGTTGGCTAAAAATTGCTTGTCTGTACTGAAGTACTATTTGTAATTATCCGCCCCGATTTAATGTACTTAACTGTAATCCTTTTGCCCTATCGTTATCAGTGGGATGGTTTATTATTAAGCTTCATATTTCTTTCACTTCTAGAGCATGTCTTTGTGTTTTTAAGTAGTAATTTTATTTGTTTTTTGTCAATTTTTATAGTAAGTTTCATGTCTGACGGTTATTGTACTATGTTTGAGTGACAATGATGTTTTATCATGTGTTTTATGTCATATTTTGACCAAATAAAGATTTCGTCTAACTGACATGAGGATTGTATCTGGTTCTGAAACACCACTGACATATTATTACCTATGCCACATGTCCATCTTGCAAACGTTATGGGTGTCATACAGTTGTAAAATTAATAAAGAGACATTAAAAACAACGAACAGCCTTCTTGTGCGTACTTATAATTACGGTGAACTGCAATAATCAGAGTGAATTTTGGGAGAACTGGTAATATCCCAGCAGCCCGCTCGCGCTCCCTGTAAAGGAACAGGAAGGTTCCAGAACACCAAGGCTTTCAATTACAATCAGTCGTCGGTGATTATGAACAGCCCTTTTCCTTCCTGAAGCAAGCCCGCGTCTATCCCCGGGTTTTAACACTCCGTGTAAAATTCTCTCCAAAGAGAAAACATTGTCAGTTTCACACCTCTGTCATCAGCTGGCATGGACGGTAATTTCGATATCCACCCATTGCTGTCTCGGCCACCACTTCCAGGGCTTAATTAGGTAAAAAGCTTGGCATATATGTATATGTCTGACAAAGATATTTTTTTATTTCACGCTGTCAGCCCAGCACCAAATTAGAGATGACACATCCTTCGCCTAAACAGGAATGTAAGATGGCGGTGGGCAGCTGTTTCGACATTCTTGGCTGGTAATCCTTCCCCTCAACACTTGAGGCACACAAACAGTCACAGTCTACGGCCTGTCTACATTTATGACCATCTGTTCACTCTGACATATGTCCTCTGACAAATCACTGTGACTCAGGCTCTTGGCTATATTGATAGAACCTCATTAAAAAGTATAACGAATTATTTACTGCAGCTTGCAGCACAGGGGCAGATCTTCGCGAAACCAGGAACATTCTTCCCGACTTGCTTTCATATTGTCATGCGTGAAAGGTCACGCTTCTACCCGGCATACATTGCAATCTGTTTCAAGGTTCTGACATTAGGGTGTACTAATTCAGGCCCTTCCGGAAAGGCTGCACTGATATTATTTCACAAAAAATAACCGGGCTGCCGTTAGGATAAGTGCCACTGGGTTTTCCATTGGAGCCAACACTGTGCAGAATTGCTATTTATACTTAAAGGTTTCTTAGGCTGTAATTTGGGGGTATACAGACAGCATTGTTGTTTAGTCACTTACACAGTGTCCTTCAGAGACTGAAGGGGGCATGTCAGTTATGGTATGTGCAGCTGCCTGTGTCTTCACAAGCTTTACCTGATACTGCACACACTATCTTTGAATATGTTTCGATTTTCAACATTCTTCGTACACCAGGGGCCCTATTACATATTGATCGCTACACACTTAGCTGGGCGCACCCAGCACAAATCTGGACTTTGTGCCTGGTTACAAAAAAATACCTCCTGCCTGCATTTGGAACAGCTCATTATTTAAAGGCAGATCTGCTGTTTGGAACTTCTGGTCTACATTCCAAAGCAGATAGTGGATCTGTTCTAATTGAAAAGGAGGGGCAAGGATCCCACTGCAGGCGGGTGCAGAGTGTGACTGCACCCGTCTAAGAGGGAATGCGTCTGGGTCCCTGGAACCACTGTCCCGCTTCCAAGGAGCCCACCCTGGAGTTGCACTGACTGTACGCCACCTCAGCTTGTCCAGTCTAATCGATCACTTAGATCAAATCATCTGTGCCTCTTACGCTCTCCCCGATTTCGTCGCTCCAGAATGGGGGGGCAGAGCCTTTGCAGTTATTACTGCTCAATCACGGAACAGCCTGCCATTATCTCTTCATATGATTGAATCTGAATGCCTGTTTCAACGCAATTTAAAAACCTGACTGTTTTCCAACCCTTAGCCAAGCTGAGATACTCACTGCTGCCTACCGTCCGTAGCGCGGGACACCCCTGTTGGGGGTAGCTGCACGCTTCATGAGGGTAAAAAATAAATAAATAATGAATAATAAATATGTGGCGCACATTCAGTATGCCTCCTGATAGCTTCTTTGCCTCTGTGCCCACATCAGTAAAACGCTATGGGCTCAACCCAAGGTAGGGCCATGAGGAACACCCCTTTTTAAGGTTGAGACTGCAAGAGCATGCTCTAGCGCATGTGTCTCGCTTGCCTGGAGCACGTCTGTTGCTTACCATTTATTGGCTTGCATGGTGCTCTTCTTTACTGCCTCGTAATTCATCAAGGCAGGCCTAACACTGTTTCTGTTCCTTTTCATGGCGCAGGGACCAAGCACTGATTTATTCAACTTAATAAGTGGCGTCCGCTGCTCCCGACATGATTGAGTTAATATTTTGTTCTGTTTAACTTTTAGTGCCCTGCAAACAGAAGGTGTATGACTGACAAAAACATGTCCAGCAGGACAAACACAATTGCAAAGATTTATTTTCTATAGCTAAGTTTCTTTTATTTTGCAAAGTCTTCTTTCGGCACTTTACACTCATGTTTTCTTTTGTTTTTGCTTGTAGGTGCTGTGCTCAAATGATGAAGATTATTTTATTGCAAAGCAGCATTGTTTCTTTCTTATGAGTAATTTCTGAAATCATCTTTAACACATAATCATGTAGTACACCCCACTCCACTGCACTACAATCCGTCCCACTCCAATCCATGCCAATCCACTCCATTTCACCTCACACCAATCTGCCCCACTCAATTCAAACCACCCCAGACCAATCCACCCCAGACCAATCCAATCCAATCCACCCCACTCCAACCCACACCACTCACCCCAATTCAATGTACTCCAATCCACCATACTCATTTGCGCCACTCCAATTCAAAACAATCTGCTCCACTTCAGTCTGAAACAATCTTCCCCACTTCAATCCAAAGCAATCTGCCCCCTCCAGTGGAAAATCTGCCCTAGTCCAATCCAAAACAATCTGCCCTGCACCATCCCAAAACAATCTGTCCCACTCAAATCTATAACAATCTGCCCCACTTCAATGTTCCCCACTCCAATCCAAAACAATCTGCTGCACTCCAATCCAAAACAATCTGCCCCACTCCAATCCAAGCCAATCTGCCCCACTCCAATAGAATGCAAACGGCCAGCTCCAATCTGCCCCATTCCAATCCATAACAACCTGCCCCAATCCAATCCAAAACAATCTACCCCACCTCAAAAAGCTCCAATCCAAAACAATCTGCCCCAATCCAATCTGCACCACTCCAGTCTGACCCACTCCAATGCAAATCAATCTGTCCCACTCCAATCCAAAACAATCTGTCCAACTCCAATCCACCCCACCCCAATCCAATCCACCACACCCTAATTGAATCCATCTCACCTCATCCCAATCCAATTTCTCCCACTCCAGTCCGATCCACCCCACCACACCCCATCCCAATTCAACCCACTCAGTCCAATCTATCCCACCCCAATCCAGTTCACCTCACCCCAATACAGTTCACCCCACCCCAACCCAATCCACCCCACTCAATCCAAACCACCTCACTCCAATCCAATTCACCCCACTGCAATCCACCCATTTCAGTCCATTCGACCCCACCCTATTTCACCCCAATCCACCCCAATCCACTCCATTATACTCCACCCCAATCCAATTCACTCCACCCCATTTCAGTCCACCCCACTCAATCCAATCCACCTCACTTCAATCCAGTCCACTCCCCTCTAGTCCAGTGCAATCCATCCCCTCCACTCCACTCTAATTCACCCCACTCCAAACCAACCTATTCTAATCCAATCCACCCCACACCACACCAATCTAATCTGCCCACTCTAATCCACCCCACCCCACCCCAACCCCATTTCAATCCTCCCCACCCCACCCCACTCCAACCCACCCCATCCACTCCATAGACTCAATCCAACCCGCTCTACCCCAATTGTGTCCACCCCAATAAACTCCAGTTTAATCCACCCCACTACCTCAATGCACTCCAACCCACTCCACCCTATTCCACCCCTCTCTTCGGTACTCCAATCTGTGACACTGCACTCTATGACTCTGCGCTCTACGGCACTTTCTGCCACTGAATCACTGAACGCTACTCCCATCTACTCAACTTTGCGACACTCTACTTCCACTACTCCATGACATACTACTTCAACAAATCCAGTCTACGACCCTCTACTACCCCCACTCCACTCTAGGACACTCCACACCGCTAACTTTTAGTCATGCTGAACAGTAGCCACACTGGTGTACAACATGGAAAAACACATTATCAAATCCAATTGCGCTTGTATAGGCAAGACTTATTGGCTTTGCCAGTGCTTGTTTATTGTGCTATTGCACATTTGCACATATGGCATCAGTGACCATGTAAGCATAGGCAGGCGCCTCTGTATTACCAAAGTGCCCACGGATATAGATGCCAGTCGCTGCCCTGGTCACTTGTACATTTTAACTCCCAAGGTTTCCTATCACATTACTAACATGCACAATTCTGGGTTGTGCCGGGTGCACGTTCATTGGGTGTGCCTGGTGCAAACCAGGACCATATGCCATGTTACAAAAAATGCACCAATCCCTGTGCAGAGGTATGCTTGCACCTGCACTGAGCCTACCAAAATATTGAAGATAGTGTGCCGATTTCAAACCATGCACCGATTTACTCTTACACCTGATGGTCTGATGTAGAAGAGGCGGAGGGTCATAAGGATCCTGCCACCAGTGTTGGCAATGTGTGCCTGCAACTGCCTGTGGTGGAAGCCTACAGGGTCCCTCAGACCTGGTGCTCCCTCCCACAAGGCCTCCTCAGTAGGTGGACTAACTGTACAACACTTCCTGGTTGGCACATTTACGAAGCCTCCCCATTAATTAGCCTGTTTGCCCCTATGCCCATTTCACTAATGTGATGCAGGCATAGGTAGGTGCCAAGACCCATACAAATGAGGGAGCGACCCATTGAGATTGTTTAGGCACAAACCTACAGCCAAGGGATTAGTCTTACAGAATGGGCTTCATAAGCATCTGCCACCTCTTCTGTGGCACAGAAGTGCCGTAGGAGCAAAGAATAGGCACAGCCATCCATTACTCCCATGGGTCACCTCTGTAAAAGGGCCAAAGGGGGGAGTTTATTAATTCCTCCAAAGGTGCTGAGGTCTCATTTGGTTGAATTTGCAAATCATAGGCATGTAGATCACACTGGCATGAAAAAAATATTGCATACTTATTATTGGTGGCCAGTCATGGACACTTAGGTGGATGTCTTTGTTGCATGTTGTTTGATTTATAAACAGGCAGACAAGTCTCTAAGTGGGTGGAAGGAACTTAACACACATGCTGTGGATTTTTTAAAATCCTTATTCTGTAGAGAGGAGATTCCTAAATTCCTGGTGACTGATAATGGGGGCAGTTTAAATCTCATGCAAAAAGTGCATTCTAGTCTTCATGTGATATCAAACATTTAATTGTGGCTCTGTATCGCTCACAAGGTAATGTCGCGTTGTAAAGGGTTCAATTGGATGTTGAAGGACACCATACAGTTGGAGGAGGCTTCGGGTCATAATGTTATCATACTACTACTCAATCCACCACTGGTGTAGCCCGTTACATTACCTTGTGTAGCCCGTTTTGTTATGTTGAGGGTAAGGCATCTTCTAGTGAATTGGCCCCTATTTGGGGTTTGAAGAAGACATAGGTGGAGGACAGGAAGCTTGATTTGAGAGAGGTGTACCAGAAGGTGTCTGATGTTAAATGATAGTCCAAGTAGAGATATGATGATCTCAAAATAATGAAAGAGGTTGAGTTTCAGATGGAAGAAGTGATGGAAATCAGGAGATCACCTGGCACCAAGAAGGGGAACTCCAGTTTTTTTTTCTAGTAATCATGTGGTTAAGATCTCTAAACATGTTGTTTTGGTGCATAATGGAAATGGTGGAACAAGAGATGTGTGGCAAAAATCTGTGGCAGTGAGGGGTAGGAATGTGATGACGGTGAGGCATGGGCAGTTTCGTCTGTGTTGAATAGTTGGTGGCTTGAGATCGGTGATTTCGGTGTTAGTTCTTAAATTAATGATAGCTCTGATTTTAGGGGACAGGGTGATGCCCTGGTGTTGCCAGAGGTTGGCTGTACTTTTGCATCAGATTTTTCAGTTGTTGGTTGTCGGACTAACAGACATTATTTTTATCCCTTGGCATTTAAAGGATTACATTTTGCCTTGATTCTAGATTTGGGTCTTATTTATCGGACAAATATTGTAAAGGTGAATGTGTGTTATGGGTTGGTTTGGCAGTGGGGTAATGTTAACTGGATGTGTTCTCCTTAACTTGTCTTTGTATTATGGAATGTTTCTAGCATCTCTTGAGTGAGGTTCCAGATTCTATTCAGTTCCTGGTGGAGCCTGGACATCCGCAGAATGGACGCTGTGTACTGTTCTTTTCAAAATATCAGAAATAGAACCTTCCTCTTCCTTTCTACTATGTTGCTTTCTAAGTTGAACACAACAATAGGCAATGGAAGTGAGAAAGAGGGGGGAGAGGGACGGAGCTGAGAGAGAGGTAAGAGTGTGAGGGTACAATTGCAGAGAAGAGAGAAAAAAAGAAAAAGGCAACATGGACTGTATTATACATGCAGTGCACTTACCTTCATGGCGCTGGGCGCACCTTTTAAATGGTGCGTTCCACAAAATGAAGGAAATGGCGCTGTATTATGATGAATGTGATCCCCCCAGGGCAGCCATGTCAAAAATGAAGTGGCTGCCTTGAAGCCGCTCTGTGTTTTCACAGTGCAGGGGGCAACCTGTCTGCACTTTTAAAGGGGAATAGAGATCCCCTTGCAGGCAGGTGCAGTGAGTGACTGCATCCACCTTCAAGGGGGATAGCACTGGTGCTTTATGTGCGCCAGCTCAATCAGTATTACAGAAGGGGCTGCACAAGCATCTGCGATCTCTTCTGTAATATCAAAGTGCCCCGGGACTGCACAAAGTAGGTGCAAACATCCGTTGCGCCCTGGGTCTCTTGCCAATCACCCAAATGGGGTGATTGGCAAGAGAAAATAAGTGAGATGGAAGCGATACATGGAAAGAGAAAGAGTAAAGTAGAAAATCGAACACAACAAATGTGACACAAAGAGGGAAACAAAGACAATAAGAACGAAAGACAGAGTCAGGGTAGAGTGAGGGAGAGATTGAAATGAAGAATAAAGAAAGAAAAATAAAAGACATGAAAAATAAGAAAACAGGAAAACTGTGAGCACTAGAAAAGTATGACGAGGCAAAGGGAAAAAAAGAAGCCCTTGGGGAAAAAACGGGGTCAGAAACCTGGCTTTTCAGTTCAAACTGAGGAAGAAAGCAGGGGAGGCGCTAACTCCAAAACAAGCAAACTGCATGTGGGGAAAGTAAAAAAACCAGAAAGTAAGTCACGAGAAGGCAGATCCTCACAGACCCTGGTGCATGGACAAATTATGGGTGGGGCTGAAAAAGTCGACACTGAAAATTAGAAAAGTGTGTGTTGCTCAGGATCCTAGCAAGTACTGCAGAAACCCATTACTAAAAATTATATTTTAGAAGCGAGTTCCGCTCCTATAAAAAAATGTTCATTAATACTGCACGTTAACAATATGAAAAGGAATGTGGCACGAGAAACAATGCATGACAGACTGGTATACTGTTCACCACACAGTCTGAGAGGAAAAGCATGTTCTTGATTGACTGAAAGACTCACTCATTTTAAAGAACAATCATAAAGTTGCAGCTCATGCCATCGCCCATTTTATTTTTTTGGGATAGTTCAACATATCCATAAATACATACTTATATAAAAAGAAGAGAAAATCATTGGAAACATAATGCATGATTCTTATACACAATCCACCAAATATGTTAAAAAAACATTTAGTATAATCCATTTTTATGATTTCACATGAAGAGAAACCTTTCAGTCCAAAATCTCCCATAACTTGAAAAATTTCCCATACGACCCAGCTTTTAATGCGTATCTTTTTCCCGACTCTTTAATCCTTTTGAGTTTACACTGTAGGTTTTTAAAAGTTAGAATATCATCGGACCACCACCTTTGTAGTATTAAGGATCTAGCTAATAAGACGACATTGTATAATTGTTTTTTTTGCAACAGGTCAGCTTTTAGATCCGGTGAGTATCTAAAATCTGCTGTCTGTTTCAATTTATCAGTACAATACCGATACATTTCATCCCAAAACGTACTCAACCTTAGGAAGCCCCATATAGTATGTGTCCAATCCCCCCCCTCCTTCCATATTCCAATGAAAACAATTTGTCAAAATCTGCAGATTTATTTTAGGGAGGAAATCGGGGTTCTATTTATGAGCCATTTAATGTACTATTGCAAATGTTGTTGATTGGCCCCTTTCAATACAGAGAAATTAAACTCATTAATCTGATCCCAAGCTGCCATAGATATTTGAAGGCCTTCTTTCAACTGCCATTTTCTGGGGGCTTTCCCATGAAGTTTATCCACGCCCTGACTGCATAGGAGCGAAACCCAGTTACTAATTGTCGTGCAGGTTTTAGATTCTACCAGCTCCTCAACAAGTTTCATAGTTGCAAATGGGTTTAAGGGATTTAATGCCCGATTTTAATATAGGACCATTGCATCATTTTTTTACAGTATCTAATATTCTGCTCTATTTCCTTCCAATTTTCTAATCCCCCTGCAAAAAGTCCCCTATTTTTCCATATCCATTGCTGATCCATTTAGACATCGCATTCCTGTCTATCAAATGTTTTTCCCTATGTATATATCTGATAGCAGTGTTACTCCACTAATTATTGGAATCTCATAGTGTCGAAACAGTTGTTGCCTCCATTTGATGTTCAACTATAGCGTCTTATATCAGATTTTTTTTTTGGGGGGGGGGTTAGTTAAACACGTAAAATCAATAATATAATATTCTAGATAAATTAGATCTTAAAAAGTAATATTTAATGAATTAGTTGATCTATATGTGCAAAGTTCGCAAATAATATTATTTCAAATTAAGGAGGCCTAAACCTTCTTCGTTTACTGGTCAATGAAGTGCATCCAAAGCTAATCTAGGTGATTTATTTGCCCATAAACAAAGTAGAAAACATACCTTGCACTTCTCTAAAAATGTTTATTTGTATTGCATTAGGGATGGCTAAGAATAAAAAACTGCAGACAGGCCCGACCCAGTATTGAAAGAGGCAAAGTATTCCATTTTGAAAACAACCCTTTTATCTTATTAATTAAAGGAACATCGTTTAAAACATAAAGGACAAGTACATTTTCGGAAACGTATACCACGGTACCTCTTAGGGCTAGTATTAACCAATGAGCCAAGTTCTGTTAATAAACTGTCAGGTGCCGTATCGCAAAGCAGAATCTCCGTCTTTCATTTATTTATTTTCTGCTCTCTAATCAGCTGGTTTTCCTGGAAGATTCTATATATGTTTTTTTGCACTGCTAAATCGGGTCTAAGAAACAAAGCTATATCTTCAGCATGGAGCTTTATGTTTGTCATTCCCGGAATTGGAGATGTCGAATTACTATTTGATTGAATGGCTATTTATTTATTTGCAAACTTGTACCGCGCTGGGAATCGACTCCCTGAGGAGTATCTCCGCGCCTTTGGCAGCATCAGAAAGCAAAAGGCCCTATCTTATGTTGTTAAATGCTCAACCAGACTCACGGAGCTGGTTACAGCAAATAAAACAATGAAGAGCAGAATGCTCTGAGAATGGCGCCAAGCGGGGTGGGGAGAAGCTGCCACCGTCCCCCTTACCGCCTATGGCTAGCGGCTCTATAAAAAGAGCGAAAAGTAGTGGCGACAGAAGACAAACATGTTTTGTTCCTCTGTTACATTTCCAAACGCCAATCTTACTAGAATAATAATTATTTGTGCTGAAGCCCCTTTATAAAACTTAGATATCATATTAATAAATTCATCAGGAAATCCAAACTCAGTTAAGAAATAAAAAAGGCTCTCCCAGCATACCAAATCAAAGCCTTCGCGGCATCTAATAACATAATCTATGCCGGAATTTTGTTTTGACTAAAATAATCTAAAGCTTTGACTAAAACATTAGTATTAAAAGATAATTGTCTCCTTGACACAAATCCGCACTGGTCTAAATGTATAAATTACCCCAGGCAGTTATTCATTCTGTTTGTCAGTAATTTAGCTATCATTTTGTAATTAGTATTTAAGAGGCTTATAGGCTTGTAAGAATTAACGTCCTCCATATCTGTGTTTTTTGTTTCCAAAAACTAACCTATACTGCTGCACGGAAAGCGGATGGTATCTTGCCTCCCTTCAAAATAAAATTGGCTAGCGTTTCTAACTCAGGATTAAATATTGAATTACATGTTTTATCTGGTTCAGCATGAAATCCATCTTCTCCACTTGCTTTTCCGTTAGCTAGAGATTGCACTACATCTTGTATTTCTTTTAATGTAACATCTGCCAACATATTCTCAATTTGACTTGCCTGTAGTTTTGGAATAGAAAGTTAGCTGAGGAAATCCTTTAGTATTAACATATCAACCTCATGCCTAACCGAATAAACTGTTTCATAATAGTTTAAGAACTGTTCCTGTATTTGTATTTCATTTGTGTTACAAATTGTAGTATCCTTGTCTACCAAAACAGTAATTCTATGGAGGCCTGTCTCTCTCTTGTTTGCCAAGCTAGAAATTTACCAGAAAACTCACTCTCCTCATACACGATTTTTGGGGATATGCATAATTAACCAAGTACCCTTTGGTGTAATTATAATCTTGCATATTTTTTTGTGCTTGCACAAATGTTGATTTATTTTTAATATTTTGAAGGCTTACATATTGTTCAGTTGTTCGCCTCACTTCTAATTCGAATTGTGCTCTGTGTGCGTTTCATAGACATCTAGTTTCTATATCTTTAGTAGTTATGTATCCATGAATAGAAGCTATAAAAGCCTTCCAAACTCTTCCTATCGTAGCTGTATTCCTATTCAATTGAAAGAAACTTTTTTATGTAATTCTGGATTTCCATGCACCAATCTTTATCCTTGGGATGAACTTAATCAAAGGACCATTTTGATGATAGCTTACAGGCCCCAAGCCCTGCAACGTCTAACTTTACCAGTGCATAATCAGAAAATCCATTTTGAATATATGTGCAATAGATTAATTTTAAATTACGCAAAGTAAGAAAATAATCTAATCTTGCTCGCTGTTTTATATTTATCTGAAAAACATGAATATTCTCTCTCATAATGAAATTTTGTCCGCCATATGTCTATCAAATCCAATCATTGCATACATTGCCCTTAAATCTTTTTCTTGCGAGGCTTATTCTGCTTTCGTGTACCAGAGGATGAATCCAATTCCGAATTTTGCAAAAAGTTAAAATCGCCCCCCCATTATCACTGTTCCAGGGATATGCCGTAGTGTATGATACAGATCTAATAGAGGTATAGGATTGTCTTCAATTGGTGCATATATTGTGGCTATAGTTAACCTATTAAAATTGATCAATCCACTGATCAAGCCCCACTTAGCTTCTTTATTAAATTGCGAGTAGGTAATCTGATTAGGTAACAATCTATTAACAAAAATTGCTATCCCTCTATGAGCAGCACTTGCTGATGAAAATATCTACTATCTATCCACTGCTGAAATATACTATATGTTGATTTCTTTGTATCCACATAGTCCTTTTCCTGGATCAATACGATGTCACAAGCGTATTCCCTTACCCATTCTTCAATGGCAGGAGATTTCATTTTATTATTAAGGCCATTGGCGTTTAAGGAGAGGATACATACCACATTTTAAATGCCTGTGTGTGAGGAGCTTCCATCAAAAGATATATAGTTCAAAGTGTAATATGCATACATTCTAAAGTGCCTACTTCTGCTTACTATACAATACATATATTCATTTAACATAACTAAACTGTTTTAATGTGCTTGTGCAGACAAAACTGATTAGTGTATGTTCAAAAGAGAAAACCAAAACCTTACAAGTAAAATGACTAATGGCTGATTTAAACCTTTTCTCATTACATTCCTCAACAATAATCTCTTTACTAGAGTACATGTCAATTTCTTAAAGTGTCATTGCAAGGAAAGTGCCATGTAGAGAACATAATAACATCACTAATAATGTTACTTTGTACGTTTGAATACAGTACATACCTAGTAATTTCTTAAAGTATCAGTGCAAATAAAGTACCATGTTAGTGCATATTAATATTAATAGCAGCATTACCACGTGCATTTAAAAGAAGAAATTATTTTTTTAACAAATTAATGTCTCCTACAGTATGTTGCCTTGCGCATTTACCTAACAAAATTTGTTTGTGTAAACATATCGATGAACTATCCCCTTTCTTCCCTGCAGTCACCCTGTGGCACCACCCTTCTCTTCCGGAACCCCCCAATCACCCCCATGCATCTCATAGGAGGATAGCTTACACCTCTTCCTTAACCCCTCTCAGCACCCTGGGGTGCCATGACCTTGCACCCATAATGTGCCCTCACAATTTCAGAAGGAACACTAGGTCTTCCGGCCCCTGGCCCCCAAACCCCGTATATAGCCTAATTGAACTTACTTAGAGTAAATTACCATTTGATATCTAAGACTGCAATCAATATTCCTCATACGGCATATACCCATCTTAAAATAGACCAGACAGTTGTTGTAATAAATAAAGAAATACAAACATTTGTAAAGCACGCAGCTACCTCAGGCGAGGTTTCCTGACGCTGGGGGGTGTCCGGAAAATTAAGCGAGCAATTAACCAGAGTCATAGCCTGGAGCAACTCCTGTGCTTTCCCTACATCATCCAATAGATCAAATTTGCCATATGCAAGGACTTTAAGCTTGGATTGCTGCATGATGAATGCTTATGTTCCTGTTGCTTTAAAAGAATCAATCAATCGTACACAATCCCTTTGTTTCTTTGCGGATGGTGTAGTCATATCCAAGAAAATCTTGACTTGTGGAATTTCTTGTGTCTTAAAGCTCTTTTTTTCAATGGCTCTGGTCAATAAGTTCTCTCTTACTCGAAAATCAGCAAAGTTAACTAAAATCATACAGGGCTACTTTGCATTGATTGGGCGTAAAGAAGGTACCCTGTGAGCCCTTGTAATCATTAGATCTGCTGTTAGCTCCGGAATGACTTTTCTCAGTAGGGCGTCTACCCAGTCTCGTACAGATTCGAACGTCCGTTATAGTTCTCCATAATCTTGAAGTTTAGACTTGAGAGCTTCTTTGTTTTGGTTAATCTGTGTAATTTCTTGTTCAAAGAACCCTATCTTATCCTCCAAGCTGGAAGCCCGCTCTCAGCCTCTGACATCCACTCTGGCAGTTTGACCATTGTTTCCTCGATTCTTGCGTGGAGAGAAGCAATTTCTTGGGATTACATTGTATGTAACTCCTTTATCTCCAAAATAATAAGCTAAAACATACTTTTGAGCATCTGTCCAAGTTCTGGATCCTGTTGCACATCCTGAAGAGATATCTCACCTCCCACTGGCTATAACATACGGGATTCACCCTCTGGAAGTTCAGTCTCTGCATGCAAAGCCTGTTGCTGGACAGAAGATAGAGCTGGCTGTAAAAGCGACAAACTTTGCCACTGGTTATATGCCCTCATAGCTGCAGAAGCTATCTGCAATTATGAAAAGGGAGGATATTGTTTGCAACACGTCGGGCCGCAAATGGCTCCACAAGATGATTTTTTAATGTTTATTCAATATACTATTACTCTCTGCATTGTCGGACCTTTCCAGAATGGGTTGAACTTCTGAATCTACTGAGTGTCCACGCTGCCGTCCATTTCCGTCCCCCTTTCACTTTCCATCTGGGTGTCAGGGGTCAATAAGCTTCTAACAACTGTTGCACTTTTAAGTCCATCCTTTGCTGTGCATTTCTCAGTGTACGTATATTAGTAAGTGGTCTCTCAAAAGTGCCCTTTTGATGCAGCCTCTGGATGGGGTGGACTGAGTTGAAGGGATAGAATTAATACTTGGAGGTTTCTGCTTAAATGTGCGCATGCTTTTGCTAGACCTAATAATTGGGTTTTATCTTTTTTTCCAGTCTGGCCAACACAAATAGTTCCCCTATTTCTAAAGCAGCCCAGTCAATTAAATGTAAAATGTTATCTCTCCAGTGGCTTGCCACAATCCCGGGCACACAAGAGAGTAACAAACAAACAGGTGAGTGGGGGCCAGTAGAAGTGGTGAGATCAAACTCAGCACAGCCCCCTCGGTATGCACACTCTCAACTACGTTTCCTGAAGCCCCTGTCTCTCCATCCAGATTCTCTCGCCGTGTAGGTTTCCAGAGACATGCGTCCATCTGCCTACTGCCTATCCCAGCCGCTCAAGGCTCAGCGGCTCCATAAATCCTTCAGTCGCTGCACATGCTGCCACAAAACGCTATGTGTTAATCTGCCTGGAGCAAGAATGCCATCCGACACTCCGCGTCCTCGGGTGGCTGCGCTTTCTGCAACTTCCAAGGAATGGCCAGGAGTGAGTGCACCAAAGGTGACGTGTGAGGGAAGCCTCAGCCTAACTGAAGGTAGGGTCGCCATCGACCAACCTTAATGGATCCTGTTGGACTTGGCCCATTTTCCCCCCAAAATGTTCACCTTTCACCCCCCTATTTTAGGATGTCTCCCCCATGGTAAAGAAAGTTGTATAGGCCATGTGTGGTATGAGATGCCCTGTTTAATGTGAAAATGTAATGCCATGGTGTGTGCACGTATTAACCCCCCATTGTGTAAATGTACCCTGGTAACGTGACGCATTTAAAATGGATGCTATGGCTATGTGTTGTGCCACCTGACTGCAGTAGGTTAGCGGTCTAGTTGTTTGGTACCCAGCCATCCCAGCTTTTGGAGGGAAAGCCTGGCACCCAGGGTGCTCTACTCCTCCCCCTGAGCCAGTTTGAACTAGTTCCCCAGAGAATTCTAGAAGCTGCTGGCACTGACTGGTAGATGGGGTGAGGGGCATATACATAAGGGGGCTGTGCCACCATGTGCTGAGTCAGAGCAGGGACAGGAAGGTGAGGGGACCTGCTGCCGGGGTATACCGCCACTTGGGCCTGTGTGCTGGACCCTGCACCTTACTAAAACCCCTCTGCTGTCCCCAGGGCTAGTGGAAGCCCCACTGCAGGAGTTCAGGCTGCTGTATATGAGGAGGGCAACGCTACAGTGGAGGATGGTTAAGGCCTCCCGCCCTGTTTTGATGAGTTCCCACTAACTGCTGACCTGGCCCAGTAGTGCCTGCTGCTCTGCCCCCTGGCCCCTGAGGAAGTAGTGCCATCCTATGTCCCTGAGGCTGGTGGGACCTGGCGTTATGGGGGCGCTACATCTAAAAGCGCCTGAAGAGGAGAGCGCTATATTGGGGATTGACTTGACCCCCAAGGAGGTGAGGAGCTGACACCTGCTGCTAGAGCTGGGCTGCTAAAGCGCTAGACTGAAGAATTTGCTGGGCCCTACCTGCGAAGTGCTGTGATCTCTAGGCGCTATCCTGCCTAGAACTGTGCCCTTGAAAGCGCTGGCCTGAACGCGCTGTTGCTGATCATTGCCGCCGCCTGGGGGGATCACCAGAAGGAGAATCAAGGAAGCGGGAGCCTACCCCTCATGTCGCAGCCTTTAGCGGGTGCCTACCCCGTATGATTGCGCCCTGCTGCCACTCTAAATCAAAGCGGGTGCCCACCCCGCGTTTGCCTGCTAACGAAGCGAGTGCCTACCTCGCGTAGCGTTGTCCCTGATAGAGGGAGCCTGCCCCTCGTCGCTGCCGGGGAATCACCACCGCGGCCCGGGGTGCTGGCGCTGCCCCGGGCTACCTGGGGACATCTGGGTCCTGCCCCGCTGCTGCCTTCACCGTTGCGGTGGCCCCCGAAGCCAGGAGAGGGCCGCTGCCGTGCCGCAGTAGGCCGCCCTAGGACTCAGAAGCAGGACCCGCTGTTGTCCCGTGACCGGGACGCCGCGTCATCGCCCGCGCAGCCATTGGCCTTCGCTGCCGCGCCCCCTTCAAGCCGCACACGGATTGACTGGGGGGCCTGAGGGGAAGCCGGAAGCCAGAGGTGACGCAGCGGGGCTCCCGCAGTGACAAGGGAGCCCCGGGAGTGTGAGAGACTGGAGCGGGAGCCCACCCCACCGGTCAGAGACCCACAGTGCCCACATGTGAAGAGAGGGAGAGGGAGCGTCGAGGCACGGTGTCGGTGCCTGACCCCTCCCCCGCATCGCGTGAAAGTCCCCGAGGACCCCGCAGAAGAAGGCCAGAAGAGAAGATTCCCGTAGCCCGGTGAGTGGGGCTCTGTCTGTCTGCGGTTGGGGGGTGTGTTGTGGTACAGGGTCGGTGCCCGCCCCGGGACCAGTGTTATGTTGTGGGGGGCTTTCCTAGGCCCCAAACTCATTTGGCTTGACACCACTGCCCTGCTGGACAGTGGGCAGTGGCAACGATTGGGGGCATTACTTCTGGGTCCCCAAGTCCCGGAAGAGGGACTTCCTCTGAACCAAGACTAAACATTGTTGTTCACAACTGCCCCGCTGGACAGTGGGCAGTTGTAATGTTGGGTCGGTATTTTCTAATACTAGGTTGAGCCCATGGGGAGGCTCTAGGCCTCACGCAGGATATGCTGGTTATGCTCTACTACTTCCCCTAATGATCACATTGCGGAGCTTGGGCCCTCACTATGCATGATGCCCGTTGTGGCTAAAAGTGTTGACCATGCTTTTGGGTCTCAGGAACCTACCCTAGGTTCACCTGATATGCCCTGCGACTGAGATTAGGCCCCATGCTCATAGGATTTAAGCCTGATATATTTTGGTGTACCTCCTGTTGCCTCACTGCTGTTGATTTTGGGCATAGGGGGCTCGAGGCTACTCTGATTATGCCTGTCAAGGCCTGATGTTAATGTTGTACGCCTATTGTTCACTTTTTAGGAGATGCTAATGCAAGTCATACAGTGCTTGTACACCTAATGTTTTATTTTATGCTGATATGCCCAAAGGCTGATGCCTAGTGTTTCTTCCCCTCACGCTTATATTGCTGATGTTCTATGCTATTTCGTTTTTATGCGCACTGTGTTTCCTGCCCCAGGATTTCGGTCTATTCCTGATGTTAATGCTGGACGTCCTGCTAAGAGGTTTTATGGCAGATGTTTGTGCCTGATGTTCCATGTCAATTGATAACGCTCTTTTTATTTCAGCCCTGGAACTAATGGACTTACCTTCTTCTTTTTTCCCATTACCCCTGTAAATAATCCCGTGTATATATTGCCCCGGCGCCAGTTTGCGCAGCATTGTGATTACTGTGATTTCTGTTGCAGGTTGGAGACAATACAAAAGTTTTTCTTTTCCATCTGAACTGGTGTTATGTCTCTTTTTGTGGTGTGCCTGGTGTGTCGTCTGTGCGTACTGCGTGGATGCTTCACACATGTCCTCAGGAGTTTGGCCTGCCAGCTCTGCACCATGCTACCCCCCGTAGAATTGGTCACCCCATTTCTAACAGATCCCCATTTCTATCCTGACCTTTTCTATCGAAATAGTTGATCTTATTGGGAAAAACTTCTATCACTGCTTATTTTCCATGGTATTCATGGCCTAATTTCATAATGGCCAGGGTATTTATGACATAAGGCCATAACTGGCAAGAACTTAACTTCAATGGTATTCATGGCTTGAGATCATAACCTGCAAGGCCTTAATTTCTGTGACCTAGGATCATTTCTAGTAAGGTCTTAATTTCCATGGTATTCATAGCCTAGCATCATAACTGCTAAAGAACTTAATTTCCATGGTATTCATAGCTTAGCATCTAACTGGTAAGTATAATTTTCACTGTATTCATTGCCTAGTGTCATAATTATTAGGATCTTGATTTCTTAAGCCCTGTCAAATGGGCTCACAGATAAATCGCCATTCTTATATGTGAAACTAACCAATCCCTACTAGCCATATTTGAAGATTTTTGTTTTGTGGCTAACATTACATTCCAAGTTATAAATCAGGATGCCAAGATAGTCGTAGTTCTATTTTTGAGGCTATGAATCCATCAATTAATAAAGTCAGCGAACAGTACTATATTTTTACAACCCCTTAAAATAAAATATATATAAAAATACTTTTATTCATATTGTAGCTAGATCACAGATTCAGAGCATTTGAGAATATAAAAATATATCAAATCTAAAAATCAGACCTCAACAACACAGTGCAGGAGCATTCAAAGTGAATACATTAGAATGTAGTACAGTGATAATACAGCTACAAGGAACGCCTTTGGACCTTTCTTACTACACAAAGGATCTCTGAAGACAATTGTAATTAGCACCATGCCATTCTTAAAGGTAGCATACCATGTTAGGCCCAAAATAAAATCCCTTTGCGAGCAGGGTTGTGTCATATAGGCTTGCCACAATCCCTTAGTACGAACTAGATTGGGAATCGCTCATTTTCTTCAAACTTTGCGGGTGGCTATTCCAAATGCGAAGCTACTGTGAAAGATGCACATCGAATTGTTAATAAAGAGCATAATAACTATAGATCAGATGCACAAAGCCTTCAACTAAATTACAGATTTCCAACCCCTAAATAGCTTTTTTAAATGTATTAAATCGATTTTGTGATTCAGAAAGTGCTTACTGAATCGCAAAGTGGGTTTCAAAAATACATAATCATTTGCAATTAGGAAGGGGCGTATTTAGGAGTCCTAAATTGTGATTTGGAAGGCTATGTATCAATGGTTTGCAAAAGCAATTTCGGTCACAAACCATTGATAGTCGGTTGCAAATCATTTTGCAAATGGGAAGGTGTAACCCATTTGCAGTTCCTAGGGGACTCCTTCCCTTTTGCAAATGAAAGCAAAAGTTTATTTAGGAGCTGGCAGTTGGTTTTTAAAACTATGTTTTGTTTCTGGAATGCAGACCTGTTTCCTTTAAGATAAACGGGCTACATTTAAAAAAAGTTTACTTTATTGAAAGGCAATCACAGACAATATGGTCTGCTGATCGGCACAGAAAATGATTTACTGGTCGCCAAAGTACTGGTTGCAGACTGCGACCAGAATTTTGGGCGCAATAAACAGAACCTGATATCTCTCGAACAGTGGCACTAACCATTTTCTCCTAACAGTGATGGGGAAAAAATATCAAAGAGTGTATTACAGATTCCATTCTATAGTAATAACAACACTATGCACCAGAGGGTTTGTATGGCCAGTGTTCAATATCATGGTCTTGAGGGATTACAACAAGCCCCAAGCCAACAGAGAGAATACAGTCAAGCGACAAAGAATACATAAAACAAATCCATCTCTATCTAGAACAGAAATAGGCTTTACCCATTGTACTGTATTGGGAGCCATCAAGATCATATTGAGCAGTTCACTTCCATTAGTTATTTTTATGTATGGGGACTGTATCCTTTGTAATGGATTCCCCGAACAGTTGGTCAAGGATGTGTTTTCCGCCCCATTCCGTGACTTGACATAACATTCTCTGCACCCTTTCTACTTTTTAGATAACTTATCAGATACTTTCGAGTGCCAAGACACCCTTGCAGGTAATCACATGTTTTTCAATACCTAGAAATACATTATAAAGGATTTGAATATAGGGGATCGACCATACTCTAACCCAATATAAAAGGGGGTGTCATGCTGTCTAAGGGACAATCTCATGAATCCCCAGTTTTCTGTAAGAGAGAGTACCATCCTTGATGTAGGCGCCCCCACAAGTAATTTTAAAGACTATTCTCCATGGATACTAAAGAGGAAGAACTAAAATTACCCTAGAGTTTAGCATTACACTTAGCTCGTTTGTAGGGACTTGTCACTGTGTGTCATAATCGCTCCTGCAATGAGTACTATCTCCAAATGACGTGTCGAACCACATGAGTCTGACATTGGCAGCCTCTTCATTAGATGCAAGGAAAAGCATCCACACTCAGAGAAATAATGGAATTGAGGTAAAAAATGATGATGGACTGGGATGCAGCCCCGCGTAATCACCAATGGCTGAGAATAATTCAAGCATCCCACCCATAACTTTTCTGTTTACTTCAGTGCGACACCATAGGTGCAACAGGTATGCCCAGATGATGGTCCTGTGCTCACTTTGCCACTGGAATCAAGCTGCACCAGACTGAAGAGATCAAACTAGGGCGAAATCGGCCTTGGGTTGCTTGTGTTCCGGTTCAAAGAGGATGTGCTTGGCAGTTCGGGCTGGAATGTTCCTACTGGATCAGGATCATGGCTGATTTGCATATAGCTGTCTCTAATCTGAGGTGGTATGGTGTGCAAAATAGCAATGGATTGGGATGCAGCCCGAGTAATTACCAGTGGCTGAAATCAAAGCATTCAAAGCACGCTTTTTGTATACTTCAATGCCTATGTATCCAGCATCAATTTGCATTCCAGGACTTGTATTATGTGCCTAGAACTCCCACAATACCAAGTGATGGATGGAGGAGGAGGGGGTGCCTTTTCCCAGCTGTGAACTCAGCTAGGTGCAACATTTTGAGCTCCATTATTCATCAACATGGGCACAAGGAAAGCAGCTCTGTCCCCAGTGATGGCTCCCAGATTTAGAAGCACACCACATCCAAATCCATAGATAACTTCGCATCTTGCGCCATGGAGACCACTGAAAATACATTTGTAGAGTCTTTTGTCCACAGACGTCCCCACAAACACAGTTGCTACTACTGCCAATCCTCTTATCTCACCCCTTGTAAACTTATTTTCCACAGGCAATTACTGTGTACACAATACCTCCCTATCAGTGAAGATAAGGAAGTTCACTCTGAAGTCATGCTTCTGTGGATGGTGCATCAGGGGCTCGCTCCTCACCTCTATTCACCCATTACAAAATACAGCTTCAATAAAACAACTGTAATGTATCAAAATCTTCCCTGGATAGTATAACCAATGTATTAACAGCTGTGCTGCGTTCCTATTTTTGTCAAATCAACAGCCTTCTGGCTATTGAGTCCTAGGTAAATGATATAATGAGTAATACTTTAGATGTTAAGTCATGGTTGTGTAATTTGTGTTCATCTGTTCCTGTGAAGACCCCCATTTCCAACTATAAAGTTATTAAACAACGCCAGGCTAAACAAGTACCCTCTCTGCCCCAGGCTTGGGACCCACATCCACCATAGACTCAGGTGTTCCCGTTGACTGACTTTCTGCAGTACCCACATTATGACTGCCCCATCCAGTCATAAGCCACCATCTATCAGGTCCGCCGCACGCTGTCAGGTCACCCATACGCTATGATTTTCTCTAATGTTCCTACTGTAAGTAATGGGAATCAAGTATCTTCTGAACAATTTAAAAATAAAAGTGTCCATTGACTTCATATGTTTGCTGGGTGTTCTCCTCTTCAGTAGATCGGGTAGGCTCTTCTGCCAAGACAGGTGCGAGAGACAAATGTTTCCCTGCTTGGACATCTTTTCAGCTTGTAAAATCAATGAGCCCAATGGGCAGCCTTCTCAAGACTGCATCTTTGAGACATTTTGACATCCCTTCTCTGTTTCTTGCTAACCCGCCTAGATTCTCATTTAAGCCTCATGTAGCCTCTCTCACTCCTCACAAATAATCTGTGCCAATATTTGGTGATCCTACTTAAGTAAGCCATGTCCCCTTGTGGTTTCTCATGAAGAAACGATCAAATATTATGGGCTAAAAATAATATGGTGCTAACAGTGTTTAAACTGATCAATCCTTAATTCCTTCCTTACCATTTGAAGCTCAATCAAATAAATCTTAACCCTGAAATGATGCTAGGGCCTCTAAATGACTCGGCTGGTCTTATTCTCCAGCTAATTGCAATTTGAAACAGGCCATACATCAGTGGCGGCTTCTCCGCTAAGGTGGAGGAGCATTGCCTCACTGCCTTGTAGCAGTGAAATAAAGAGAAAATAAAATGATAACAACTCAACTAATAATAATATTATTTTCTCTTACTTACGCAGCTTTGCTTGAGAGGGTGGGAAAGGGATAGTAGCACCCTCCTAAGTGCACAATGACTGCTTGGCCAGCCCTCTCAGGCTTCGTGGTGCGCACCCACCCCGACGGCGCCCCCGCTCGAGCCTGGGGCAAAGAGCCCCGCCTGCCGCTCCCTGTTAGCAGCCGGGGGCGGAGCTTGAGGGATATTTAAGGACGGGATCAGCGTTGGTAATACGCTTTGCGTTCCAGCTCGGATCCCGCCAGGCCTCCCACTGCATTACCGGCTTACCTGACTCAATGCTTGACCTCCGGTTTTGTCTTCGGTCGCTCTGTTGTGCTCTTCTGTTTCCGGGGTCCTCGGGTGTTCTTCTGGAGCTGGTTGTCTTGCTGCTCCTTTCCGATGGGACACATAGTTGCCAAGTAGCTTCTGTTAGACTTAACCTTTTGCGTCCTGGTTCTGCAATACAAGAATTAGACAAGGGTTTTTTAAAGGAGCACATTAACTTTGTTTTTTGGTTAACTCCATAACTATGTTTTATATAGGAACAGTACTTATTTGATTTGTCCAGTGTTCTTGTTGTGCATTTCTGGAGATTCTCTTGATTTCTGGTTGCTGCAAAGAAAGAAGGTATAATTAGTATTGCAAAATATTCCAGTTCTTCGCTAGTACAATTTGCATAATTTTGACCCCTGCTTTTTTTTGCCTTTATGTCCGGTGCTTCCTCCTGCTTAGGGAAATTCGTTTTTTGGTTTTTCCCTGTGTGCTGGAGTAACGGTAAAATTTTTAGTTTTACTTAAGGGGCCTACCACTCCTACGGTGAGTCTAACCTAGGTCTGTACCTTATCGTCCTTTTCTTGTTTCACATGCTAACTTCTGCAGTCCTATTACCTATTGACCTTTGTCCATCCTTCTAGACAGTGGGAATGTTCCGTCTTCCCTGGGAGTTGGTTCCTCCCACTTAAATGGCATCTTCCATTCAAGGCATCCCTTAGGAACAGGGGAGGGGTATTATAGTCAGCTGCTTTTACCCATACATAGTACTCACCTTGTGCTTTCTTCTTTCGGGTATTAGAAGACTCTCTCTCTCAGAAGATCCAGCGGACGTCTACCCCTTCTTCCTTCCCTTGTTTGTTTCCCTCCTTCCCCACCTTCCCTCTTTGGCTTTGACTTAGTTGGGCGAAGGAGGTGGGTGAGAGAAGTTGGGTTTAGCCTCGTGTCCATCCATGTCGTCTCTGCGGTAAACTCTTATGAGCCATTACAACTTCCGCCCCTACCCCTGCCCCCACCCCCTACATTAGGTCCATGTTAGCCGCTGCTACCATACACAATATACCATGCTATGTGAACAAAATCGCCTTACGTAGAACTGCTTATAAATATGCTTTAGCTAGCAAAAGAGATATTTTCCTTGAGCAAGTCTAGTAGGATTTATTAGATACTAGCTCAGAAATTATTCTGGTCGCTTTTGGCAGATCATAAACTCCTGCTTTTTTAAAAAAAGTTCGAGGCTGTAGACTGGAAGAGAAAATTGCCTCAGATGAATGGGATCTTAATTTTAGTAAAACACACAAAATGATGGACGGAATGCACAATGGCAAAACATACACCCCCAGCCACAGATCTGGGTTTAATCCATCGTTATTTTGCTCACCAAGCCACCCCAGTTCAGACATGGCCATATACTAATCAATCTTGACCCTGTGCCTCATGGGAACAGTCCAGCCCGAACTGTCAAGCCATGTCTCCCCTGGACCGGAATCAAGCATCCTAGGACCGGTTTCTGGCTATCAGCCGTCTTCAGCCAGGATAGTTTGACTCCAGTGACTTAGTGAGCACGGGACCCACGTCTGGGCATACCCTTCCCACATAGGGTGAAGATCAAAACACACAAGATGATGGACGGAATGTTGCACAATGACAAAACATTCACTCCCAGTCACAGATCTGGGTTTAATCCATCGTTATTTTGCTCACCTAGCCACCCCAGTTCAGACATGGCCATATGCAAATTAGTCTTGACCCTGTGCCTCATGGGAACAGTCCAGCCCGAACTGCCAAGCCATGTCTTCCCTGGACCGGAATCAAGCAACCTAGGACCGGTTTCTGGCTATCAGCCGTCTTCAGCCAGGATAGCTTGACTCCAGTGGCTTAGTGAGCTTAATTTTAGTAACATATTTAGCATTTAGGCTTTATATGAATTAGATCCCTTTTTTCAAACCTCCAGCTAAATCATTCTTGTAGCTTATTGTTTTCTATTAATGAAATCAAACCGGTGATAGATAAGAGCCCAACTGAAATGCTCCCAACCAAACCCCTATCAACATAATTTTGTCCCCTGGGCCCCTACTGTCACCAGGGTGATACGTTGATACATTTTGTGTGTTAAAATGTCATACAATCTTTCTGGACTTAATTCAATAATGTACTGGTTTTTAAGACGGGTAACAAGAACCATTCTAATGGTTATCTTTCAATTTCACTAATCGAGTCAATAGAAAAGATAGCATAGGGTGATAAATGAAAAGATGTTAGTGTGGGACGAGGGGAAATCCTTTTTTCTGATTTGCAGTATGGTTTCAAGACAGGCCTCGGCACAACTGAACAGGGCCTTAATCTTCACCTTGTAATTGAAAAATATGCAGTTATTCATAAGGGGGTACATTGGATGGGGTCAATAGACTGAAATTATGGCCTTTATTAGGGAATAGGGTGCTATGTAATACATATCTTTAATTTTCCTCAGCACCTCCACCTAGACTAGTCAGCTAGGGTTCGTTTTGCCCCTAATGGTGAGTGCTCTGAATCATTTAAACTGGGCAGAGTTGTTAGACAACGGTTGTGCCCTTGCTCCTATTCTCTTTATGTTTACATTACCAATGTGGACAGAGGTGGCTCCTCAGGTATGGTGGAGGAGCGTCACCCTACTGCTTTCAAGCACTGCGAGAATAGGAAACATAACATGATAATAATTTTCTGTAATTATCATGTTATGTTTCCTTTGTGGGCAGGCGGGTGGGAGGAGATGCCCCGCTCGCGGAGCAGGACGGGGTGGAGTGGTTTGCCCACTCAAGTGCACAATGACTGTCTGGTCGCCCTCTCAGACCACTCAAACAAGTCATGCACACTTCCCCTTTTGCATGCAGGCTGTATTACAGCCTGCATAGAGACCAAGCCCGGGTTCCCATTACCTGGTTGAGCGTCCAACCAGGATGCTCAAAACCAATCACAACGCATTGCAGCATTGTGATTGGTCAGGGTAGCCTGAGTGCCTACCAGTCACAACTCTGCGTTGCAGCATTGTGATTGGTCAGTGGGGCCTGCCTGTGCTTCCAGAGAAGAGCAAGAGCGGAGACGCGGGACCCGGCAGGAAGGTAAGTTAATTCTATTTTTAATTATGCGCAACCCCCATGCGTGACCCACTAGCTACATGTCCCACTACCCGCTAGCCATTCCAGCCGCCGGTGAATGTGGAATCTGCTTTGTTAGATCGGGGGTCGGATATGGCAAGAGTGGGTACCAGTTTTATTTCTGCTCTCCATGTGCAGCTGATGCCATACAGATAGCCCGTACAGCAAATGGCCTGAATAAACTTTCTATCGTTCACGGAAACCTTCATAATGACCAATGGGCCTCACCATGATAAATCCAGATCATTTGTTGTCAACAGCTACGTTCTAAGCAAAACTTTGCCATTTTGTTATTCAGGGATTGTATTTGAAAACACTGGGCGATTACTCAGCATCTTGCCTCTAGGTGGAACCTCTTCACCCAATCCCGAGTCTGTGTGTTCAGATTTGCCTCTAAATTGGGGGGAAAAATCCCACCTCATACATGATTGCTCGTTATAATAGTAAAATAATTTTATCTAATGCTTTGGTGCAGGGGTTCGGGCTCGGCCAACCTAAATGTTTTACAGACCGAAATAAGTATATATGGCAGTCCCAATAAGTTGTCCAAGTTCTTCATTCCACAAGGGGCTTTGGGATATTATTTTTGGAAGACAGAATCAAATTGTTTCCTCCTTTGTTGTGGCTATCCATAAGGACAATTCCTGTAGCCAATCTCAAGACACAAATTATCAGAGACTGCCTCAAATTGAACCTCTTTACTCGCTCAATGTAGCTGAATCATGTTAAGTCTTAGGTCCTGATTTAGATCTTGGCGGACAGGTTACTCTGTCACAAACAACAGTGAGAGATATCCTGTGTGCCAAAATATAAATCCCATAGGATATAATTTATATTTATATTTCGGTGGACGGGATATCAGTCACCGTTGTGAAGGAGTAACCTGTCCGTCAAGATCTAAATCAGGTCCCTTAGTCTGTTGAACTAATTCAGAATCATGGAAACAAGGAAAAATTTAATTTAGGAGATCTTTTTATGAAACTCACAATTCACAAAGTGAGTCCATTAGAAACTTTATTCAGTTATTATCATTAAAAACAACCATAAAAGTACATTCAAAATTTACAGTGTTAAAAACAATAATCATGGCAGAATAAAAATAGACTCATCAATTTTCATACATAAATTGATTTCCGCAATCTAAAAATATATTTAAAAAAAGCAGAAACAGATGCAGCAGTTAATATAGTATCTAATTTCTGTATAGCTAAAAAAGCAGGGCGACACTGGTTAACTTCCATGATCTTCAGTATGGGCGCAATCTATCTCTTCCTCGGGGTAATATAAAACGTACAAAAAATAAAATATGAATATCTGATTGCTCCGATAAATCATCACAAAGTGAGTCACCTGTGCTTGCTGGACCAATGGTCAGGAGTCATTCCATACTTACTTCTACTGTTAATAAGGAACCCTATCTTTCACTGGTAACTACAAATAGGCAACATTTTCTGGTAACTCATTTTAGAATGGGTTTAGCCCATGTCTGTTTTCATTTTCTAAAGGTCGGGCTGCTGTACAAGATTGGACGCCAAGGCCTTGTGATTTCATTTCGATGCAGACCACTATGCACCATATGTTTTTCTGTACATTTTATCAAACTCCCAGGGTGAGGGTTTCAGCTCCAAATCTTAAACACCAGTTATTTAATCAATGAAGACCGGTTCTGCTCTTTTGACAGTTATTGATTAGTCCATGATCTTGTTCTTCTTGTGTCAGTATATTTTTACGTATTGCGATTATCAATGTTGTAGTCTGTGACATATTGTTGATTTTATGTGATTATATGTCTGCACTCTGTATTACAAATGTAACTGATTTTTTATGTAAGGTCCTTTTATGGTTTTAACGAAAATCGAATAAAAACTCCTGATTAATTGAATACGTTTTAAAAATTTGGTCTGGTGGGTGGAGAGGGAGGGGGGAGTGGTAGGGGGCCTGACCTCCCTTCTGAATTCGTGCTGTATATACAACTGTTACTGAAACACGCTCTGCAAACAGAAGGATGTGCCAAAAATAGCAAACCACTGGCTATCAGCACCTGCAACTGCATAGTCAAAAATATTTGACGCCGAGCTGTAAAACGCCAGCCTTTGTGTTTAACCATATCTTCGGAGTGGCAAGCAGTTTTTTTTAGGCTCCACGTGGTTTGGGGTTAACAGTTTAGAAGCTGTTGGTGTCTGATTTTAAGGGATGACCTTTAAAGCAGCGAGATAAACAGCCTGCCCTCCAGAGCAGTGTGGGAGTAGGTGCAGGTGTGGTCACCGATAAATGCTTTTCTCTAGAAAGGAACACCTTAAAAAAGTGTTTCTATTTCCTCCCCAAGAAGGTTAAAAAACACGCGAGTGCACTGCTTGTGCAGAGCAGGCAAGCGAGTTTAATCCGAGGGAAGTGACTCTGGTGAATCATCAGTAGGAAGGGGAGGGCAACAAGACCTTTACACTTGCTGCAGCCTGTGCAAGTATATGTTATACATGAAGAATGTCTCAGATGTGTAACATTCTAAGTGATCTAGGGGGGGAACATGGTCTTCTGCCCACCCCAGCAGCCTTCTGTCCACCACTAGTGACCACTGAGTGAAGCCTTCGAATATCGCGAGGAAGCTAGACTTAGTACTAAATCGCAGGGCCGTCTTAACAGCATTATAGGCCCCCGGGCAAAGCAGTGCACTGGGTCCTGCCTACACAACCATTCATAGGATTAAAAATGTTTAATGGAAAATTAGTGTTAAATTTTGATCTGCATGGGGCCTTATACTCATGGGGCGCCTGGGCAACCGCCCAGCGTGCCCATGCCTTAAGACGTCACTAACAAAATGATGTCAATTACGCTGGGGGGGGGGGGGGGGGGCGTTGTAGTGATCTCTGGGGCCCCTCACTAGGGTTGTCTCATTGACTTCAAATATGTACAGTTAGGATATACACTCAGGCTGGATCCTCTTCCTATTCACACATCACGGCAGTAGTGTCCACCCCCCCATCAAGCAGGGCCGCAGTAAGACTGACATTGAAAGCTCCTCCGCCCTGTCTCTAGAGCTTGCACAAATCTGTTCTCTGGCTGACAGTGGATCACAAGCTCTGGCTACTTTCATCCAACCTTAACTTCTCAGCTGAGCTATCAATTTCTAGGGAACAGCCTTGTGCTACTCTTCCCAAGGTCTAAAACCCACTTTCATGAAAAAGAGCATGAATTTAGAGAACTCGAAAGGCATACTGGCATTCTGGATTATATGAAAATGTGTGAAAAATTGAGAAATTATCTCCGCCCCCTCCACCATATATTTTGCAAGGTATGCATGTCAGACTGCATTATGCATTTAGAAGGGGTAACACTCATAGTTAAAATTCTTTAAAATTCTTTTGAATAGTTTTTCTTTCATGTGTGGGGTTATGCATGGTGTGTACAGCATTCACAGATCAATTCATTTTGGAGATATAAGAAAGGGACATTAAAATTTCCCTCTTGTCGTGAGAACAAATATAGACTGCAAATATAGACTGCACTGAGGGGTGGGGTGGAAGAAATTGTGTGCTGTAATAAGAAAGAGTAGGGCACAGTGTTATGAAGGTTATGACTAAGTAATTGGATCATTTCCACTTTAATACAGTCCTTCAATTATAAGAACTGACCAAGTGCAGAGTATTCAATCTACGACTCTCGGCTGTGATTCACAACTCATAATCCCTGTGCGTAAAGTGGTTCCAAAATGCCACCGCGGGGTTTCCATTGAAATACAGAAGACCCGGGATCCCGCGTTGTTCCTGGGATGAGAGACAGCAAGTTCAGAACCCCGTACGGTGAGGAGTGGGGCGGCTGGTTTTGAAAAGTGCGCGCAGGGCACGATCGACTTGCTGAAGCCAAAATTGAGCAGCACGCTATCGGTGTGCTTGATAGACAGGGATCCAATTGCCGACGCTGACCACCATCGCACCTGGGAAATCATGGTTTGTGGGCGCAATGTGTGGGCAACAATAGTCGGAATGAAGGTTTGAACAGTTGTGCAGTATTTACGACTCCATAGAGCATTTCTGTCACCAAGGGGGGGTCTCGTAAAGAGTTGTATCAGTACGTCACGGTCTTCAAAAGAGATATGGACCGTGTTGTTAGTTGCGAATTAACAATTGTTGTGCGAGCGTTACCCTGTGCTGAAGTAGGGGCATTATGAACACCGGAACATGCGATATGCATCCGTCATGCAGTCTGCTGTAGGCTGTCATCATGAACTTTCTATGAATTCACATGGTACTGTTCTTTGCAGTTGATGTGCCTCTCTTTTGTGTTGAAGTAAGGCTGCAATGACCAGTGGTTTTGGAGAAATGCATTTTTTAACCTACCACCATGTATTGCTTAGAAATCTATATGGTACTGTTTTCATAGATTGATGACACGATCGCCGGAAAGTGCGCTCCATTAATAGATACAGGCTTGCCTTGAGAGCCGATCTTGTTCACCCCATCAAGCTGGTATGAGAAGACGTGGCTAGATGAGGGTAATGCATCAGTTCCAGTTGATTATTATGTACAAATTGATTAAGTCTGGAGAAGATGTTTCTTATGGGTTACTAAATTTTAATTTTGGTGTGTTTTCAATTTGACAGTCCCAGAGTTAAGGTGTCCTACATTGGTGCAGTGACCATATGGTGAGCCCTGACGAATCTGCCAGAAGTTGTGAAGGCAGTGAAACATGTTGGCTGGAGGTATTGGTATGCAGATTTAAGCTACCATCCCTTTTTAATTAATCAGATCACACCTAAATTGGGAATAAAGGTGTATGATTGGTGTGTCTGTTGATTTTAATCTTTTTTGTGTCACGTCAAGGAGTGAATGCCATTGCTCCTTTTTTGCACCTTATTCTTTACACTTTCAGTTGGTTTTCCTTTTGGACACTTTTTTTCCTTTATGAACTGAATGACTACCAATGATGAGAAAGGGGTTATAATTTGGTAACATCTGCCATTTGCCCAGAGGGTGTTGCGCCCGTGAGGTGTCATTCTTTACTTCACACATTTTTTCACAAGATATTGAGTGTGGGTGAATGTACTGCTCCAGGGTTGCAGACATTATATATTGCTCTGTGTGACTGTCTTTTTGAATTACACTAGGAGATTCCCCATTTATATCAGTTGAAAAGTTGGACGTAACACAGATAACACACCCATTTCTATGTGTAGGGGTTGTGGCACTGGATGGTGACTTTGCGCTTTTCCAGTTAAATTAAAAGCAGTGAAAAGAAGTAACCGCATGATAAAAAGCGTCCTGGGTACAGGGTTGTTGTTATTGAAACGTGTTGAATGGGGGGCTACCCTGTCCTTATCTTTTCTTCCCCTTGGCTCCTGTGTGGATTAGTATTACCAGCATGAGACCAACAACTGGATTGGCGTAAGGGAGCCTGTGGCATGCCGGGAGTTGAGGAGCAGAGGCCAGACGAGCACCAACGCTGCAGTTGGCAGATAAGCATTTTTTTAATTCTTTCCCCCATGCCGCCTCACCACTTTAAGGCCCCAGCAGCCACCACTGCAATAGCTTGTAAATTAAGGCCTTAGCTGAAGACTATAATAGAGGAAACAGGCCACAAAAACACAATTCATTCTCAACGTACCAGTCTACTCCATTTTAAAGCAGCTATGCAGTTTTCAGGTCCTATATGCAGCTTGGAGTATGTGCTATTATTTATGATGTGTGCTCCTTTTTCTCACTGACTTGCAGTACTCATGCAAGAAGGTATGCCCACTTTTTGTTTTACCACTTTCCCAACAGTGCCAACTTGACTATGCTGTGTACTCTAATAAAAGAATGGGAATTTGATAGATGGCAGGCTATCAAGAACGCTCTGGATTTAAATGATATTAGAGGCTTTTGGAACTTAGTTCATACTGGTAAAGTTGAGGGTAGGACGAACATAGAGCCAAACATTAGCGAGGAAGCCTGGCGCCTCTATTTTAAGGACCTATATTCAAGCCCATTGAATGGATCGAGTGCAAGTGAGACTCTGTTGTGTTGCCTATACCCTGACCCTCTATGGGATACACCTCCATGTACTATGGTCGAGGTAACATCTGCCCTATCCAAGTTACTACCAAATAAAGCGCCGGGCTAGATAGAATCCCTGGGGATCTGTATAAAAGTGAGTAAGCTGTGTGGGCTCCATACCTTTTAACACTTTTTGACGCAATTCTTTATGGTGCACCACCCCCCTTGACGGGGGCTGGTGCAGAAATAATCCCTATTTATAAAAAAGGGTCTTCCATTGACCCTGTAAATTACCAGCCAATTAGCCTTATTGACGTAACACAACAAATGTTTGCTAGAGTGTTACTGGGAAGATCCTAGGAATGGATGGAGGACTTTAATTTGTTAACCCCTTTGCAAGCTGGCTTCAGATGTAAAATCTCTACCATTGATCAGTTGTTTAGGTTACAACTGATCTACTGGAAGCGCATAGTTTTTGAGGGTGGGAGCCTGTACCTCACCTTCGTGGACCTTAAATCAGCATTCAATATGGTGAACCGTGACCAGCGGTGGGGTATCATGCTGGACATGGGTGTTCCACCATATCTTTGTTACCAACTCAAACGCCTCCATGAGGGAATTATTGCTAGAGTAAGTTTCGGTAAGAATGGGATATTAACGAGTCCCTTTCCCGTCGGGAAGGGGGTGAGGCAGGGCTGTGTGCTTGCACCGACCCTCTTCTCCCTCTTTCTCAAAGGGTTAATTAAAGATCTACTTGCCGTTAAGGATATCGACCCTCCAAGACTAGCGCATCGCAAACTTCCTGCATTAATGTTTGCAGATGATGCCCTGCTCCTCTTGAGATCACCAATGGGGATGCAGCGTGTGCTGAAAGAATTTAGACAGTTTTGCAGAAAACGAAATTTGATGGTAAACATTAAGAAGACAAAATATATGGTCTTCAATGCTAATTCTATTAAATTGTCCGCTCCAATGGACGATAGACCATTGGAGAGGGTCCCTGTCTTTGACGATTTGGGTCTTACTTTAAATGATAAAATGGGGCGGGGACCACAAATCAATAAAGCTAACCTAAAGCTAACCCAGGCTATTGGGGGATCTTAAATGTCAGTAAGAGTTGTGCATCACAGGTTATAGGTCCACCTCTAGAAATCTACGAAGTCCAAGCTAGGGGAGCTACTGTCTATGGGGCAGAACTATGGGGGCATAGTGCATCGAAATCCCTCACTACAACAGGATATAATTTCTTAAGACAATTATTGAATCTGCCCAAAAGCGCACCCCTGGTACCACTAAGGATGGATTTGGATATCCTCCCAATTACGGACCTAATCTCCTCACGCCCACTGTTATATTAGCATCGGTTATGCAGTACCCCAGAGGTGGCCCACTATAGGTAAGAATAAAAAGTGGTCTTGTTAACAATGGGGGCTGGTAGTATACCCTGGTTGTCCTTTGTTAGGGACACCTTTCCTGCAATAGGGAGGGAGGATTTATGGACTACAATCGAGGAATCGTGCATAGCTATCACAAAGAAATCTTTAGCTAATGCCCTGAAAGAGCACAAACTGACAAGTATTTTACGGGCAGTTAACCCCTGCAGTTTAACCTAACGGTTTCTGGATTTTAAAGCTTATTATAAGTTTTAGCAGGTGTTGGACTCAATACACCCACCACTAGCGAGGAAATTGTTTTTGCAATTTAGATATGGGACGCTCCCGCTTTATGCGATAACGAATAAAGGGTTGGGTACCACCCCTTGCCTATGCCCTGGATGCCTAGTGGAGGAAGAAACAGCACTTCATGTGTTGCTCTTCTGCGAGGCATATAAGCAGGCAAGGCTTAAGTGGGTTATCCAACTCTGTAGAAGCCTGGGTATTAGGAATTACATTGAATTTTATAGGATCCTAAAATCAGATACCAACCCGGTTTATGTTGTTGCAATCTCAAAATTCCTCTTTGCTTTGTTGTGTAAATGGAGGTATTTGGTAAAATAGTTATATGATCACATGTAAAACCAGCTTTCACTTGCCAATTTGTGATATGCACTTTGTAGTCATCACGCATAGATATTCTCTGAATTATGTTAAAATAGTAATACCTGTTAACTCGCTGCTATGTCGATCCTGGGAGCTGTAAAAATATTGAATATGAAGTGTTTTTTTAATACTTTTTAGTTTAAATTAAAATTTTGATTCACTTTTAGATCAAATTCCCATAATGATGATTTTTTTGTAACTCTACTCCCTAATGTGTTCCTATATCCTATGATTATTATCCAGTGTAGTTGATGTTTTTGATCTTTCTCTCTGCTTGATTCAGATTTTAATGTGTTGTAAATTTATTTGTGCTTTTATGGCCGTAATGGCCGCAATAAAGTTTTTTGATGATGATGATAAAAGGATACTTTTTTCTCATGACTTTTTTATTGGCGATGTAACTATTTATTTTACTACAGACTACATAGATTTTTTAAAGAGGGTAGTAGTCTTGTTATCATTATCACCAAGGGTGCAGACATATTACTTCATGGTTACAGCAATTTGCTTGAAAAGTTCTTGAAGTACTTATAGAAATATTTGTGCTTTCTTTGTTACCATTTCTGGTGTGCCTGATATTACCTTAACCCTTTCTAAGAACTAACACGTATGAGAACTCCTAAACTCAAATCTAGTTACCCATGATATCAATACATGTTTATTATTAGTATAGATAAGAAATGACACATGTTATATCATATACCACTTCAACAAGTCACCTAGAGGTGTCTGTGCTGATCATTTTTTGCTAGCTAATCAATCAGTGGGCAGTTCAATTCATATACTTTACCTAGTATTGCATCTTAGCAAACAATGACGAATGAGCTTATCAGTGCAAAGAATACATCATGGTCCTCATGTGCAAAACCCAAAAGACCAAAGAATGACCCCCTTCTCCTATTGCCTCCTCGTCTACTCCTAAACTACATAAAACATTGGATGAAGTCAATGCCCTTCATACATTTATTTATGAAGGAAATAGCTGAAAAGATGAAATAGATTGCTGACAGGTGGACTGCTATAAAAAGCAGAATTGAAGAAGTAGAACAATGAGTAAGTGACATTCAGAATATGACTGTGAAGATAAAATACTGTGTTCCATTTTGGTTATTACTTTAAAAAAAACTGATAAGGAAAACAGAAACCAATGGAAACATCTTAGTTTATCAGTCTGCTTAAAGGTACTGAATTTGATGGCATTCTGGTTTTCCTAAAATAATCTATAACTGGTCTAGTAGGTTAACATTCCTCAGCTGAACTACTAAACAACTAGAGGGCACATGGTTTAGACAAAAAGCATTAAAACAGATGAAGCAGTGAGAAAATATCAAGCTATTTTTGAAGTATACAAATCTGGTATGTGTGATTAAAGCAGCAAAAGAAAAGAAGGCACTTAAATGGCCAGATCTCAACATGTTGACCTAGCAAACACTACTAACCCTATAGAAAATGAATTTTACAATGGCATAAAATACGTGGTACCGTTCAATATCTCCTCAAATATTTATTTTATACTTAAAACATTTTTTGGGTCTAGTGAGCTAAGATGGTGGGATTGTTTTAATCGTGCTTTGAGACCTCCTCTCGCCTCCTGACCTAGCTAGCATTCACAATACAACACCTTACGAGCCCAGAGTCAGGTGTGAGGCCCTGCTTTTTTTTTGGGGGGGGGGGGGGAATTTGATGGAGTGAGGAGAGGTCTCCCAGCACGGGTGGAGATGGAATGCCAGAGAATGCCACGGGTGGCTCCTGGATCTCAAAGATCCATCGAAACTTACACTTTGGGTGGACCATGGGCATGAAGAAAGCGATTCAGTTTCCCCTGCTGATGACAACAGTGAGCGGGGCCTTTGGGGACTGAGTTGAGCAGCATCAGGCCTTCTAATCCAAGTAGAGAGAGTGGTGAGATGTGGCAAGAGAGGAGAGGAAGCTGGTCCCAAGCTCGAAGTGTGTGATTGTCCAGGGATCCTGCTGTGGGCTAAAGAGGAGTACATTTTGGAAGGCACTCTCACCTGATGACGAGCAGGGGGACAGGGTCTTAAAACCCCACTATCCTGTACACCCAGTCCTCAGAGATTACTGGTCTACATTGTTATGGGACCTAGCATGTAGGACTGAGAGTCGAAGCCCTCTGCACCTCTTTTGCAGAGGAGTGCTGCGCCAGGCCCCTGACTGCACGTGCTGCCCATCTGATTAAGGGGGTGGATTAAGTGGGCTGGTAGGAGACCATGAGTATGAGGGCACCCCCTACCTCTCTCAACGGCGAGTACTGCAAAACCAGAAACATACCATCCATTTGGGAAAAGCAAAGGATCTCACTTGCCAAGCTAAAATGGACAGATACACAGATACACGACCCGGCAGACATGGCCAACAGAGGGGGGGGGGCTTAGAGGTTGAGCCACCCCCATGCCACACAGAGGCTGTTGACAATGGCACTATCCTACAGGAAATTAAAGCTTCTCAGGTGGCGGTGGCCCAGAAGAGCGCGAAGCAGGGGACAGCAGTGAGACGATCGGGCTAGTAACTTTTTTCAAATTATTTGTACCTTTGTACCCTGCCCCCCCACACACACCTCCCCAGCTTCCTCCTCTGGCCCGCCCGCCACTTTGGTAGGGGACGGGCCGCTACTGATTCAGTGGTGCTCATGGGAAGGGGTTCTCTCCCTCAGGATCTTCGTCATGCTACTTTTGTGCTTCCAATACCTTGCACACCTGGAAATATTTGCTGTGCATACAGACCCATTTCCCTCCTCAATGTTGAGGTGAAACTCAGGGCCAAAGTGCTAGTGAACAGGAGAGTGGGTCATTGCCACATTAATTCATTTAGACCAAACGGGTGTCAGACCGGCCAGGGTGACTAGGCACAATTATAGGAGACTACACAACTGACAGGCTGTGGTGGGTCCAGCACAGGACTGTAAGCCATACTGTTGCTGGATGCTGAAAAGGCATTTGATACTTTTGATTGGACCTACCTGTGACAGGTGTTGGTGGCATTTGGATTGCACACAAATTTTTGCAAATGGGTAGAGCTGTTGTACACAGGTCCTATGGCGGGGATCTGTGTCAATGGAAAAGTGAAATTCTCACACCAAATGTTGTGTGGAACATCATTTGACAGTTTTGATTTCCAATGGACCTCTCATAAAGCTAAATATTTAGGTATTTGGTTTTCCAAGGATATTAAATCCATGCTGAGTATTACTCTATTGGTACTCAAAACTAATATAACATCTCTTACTACTATATGGTCATCTTTATATCTCACATGGTAGGGAGACTTGATTCCATAAAAATTATGTTATAACCTGCCACGTTGATCACATTATCTACGTTGCCCTTTAAATTACTTTAATATGCTGTTATTGCATTTGAAAGCTACTGTCTACATGTTTATGGAATAGAAAGCATCACTGCATGGCACATCAAAAATTAAAAAGGAATTAGTCAAAAGCAGGTGCTGCATTGGGTGATTTTAAACTGTATAATTTTTCTTTTTGTATATGAACAGCTTGTTGTTTATTGAATGATTATAATTAAATCCCCCATCTGTGTGGGTTGATAATGAAAAATCTTTGTTATAATGCTTTATTTTGATGAAGGTTATTCTATTGTCAAAGTGGCCAACAATTAAAAAACTACTTCAATTAAGATTTTGTCTTTATTTATTAAATACATTTCTATCTTTAAACTCTAAACCATGCAAAATGTTTTATCTTTACCGATTTGGCATCTTAACTATAGTAAGATAAAAAAGAAAACCCTTTTTGGGTAATGTTGGAAGACAACATTATATTTTTTAGTATCTCTTTCCTTGTCTAATGGTTACTGCTTAATCATCTTTTATTAATTGCAGTTGTTTTAAAATAAAAATTGAATTTCATAGTGATTACTTATTAATAACACATTCTATTCTAGAGATTATGATTTTTACCTGTTATTGACAATCTATGTCAAAACTTCAAATTCAGCAATTACAAGAAATATTCAGATATAGCAAAAGCGGTAGCATTTTATAGGAACTAGTATAAAATGTACTATATTACAGGTAATGAATGAATAAACGTTGTACTGTTCTTAACATCATCAATATTATACAATTAAAAATCAGAACAAATGGTAAATAAAACAGATTTAAAAAATATATTTATTATCTAGTTTAAACATTTCACCACCTTTTGATAACATGTTTTCAATATTCTGAATGTCTCTCAACATATATACAAGTAAAATCCATAAATCTGTTAAACTATTCAATCATTCTCTCATTTCTACCATGGAGTACAAATAAAAGTGCTGATTTACAATTCCTATTGCAAAATATATTGAAAAGAGGTTGTAAAACAATAATAGAAATGATTGGACAAATACAAAGCAGATGTTGAAATAATTCCATTTTACATAAATAGTAAATCCTTGTTACCAATTTATATGCACTCTATCCAGATCTATAGTAAAAACATTACTGTTGATATAAACAGCAAGTGGATACATTTCCTTTGACTCAACCTTGGCAGTGAATGAGACATATAAAGCAGAAGGAAAGTTGGAATATCACTACCCTCAATAAATGTAAAAGACATTCCTTTTAATGAAATACTTTAAGTCCTCGTTCCATGACAGCAGTTCCATTTGTTTATTGTCCTCTAAGTTAAAAAAAGCCCAGTGATGTGGACTGTTCTCAAACAACATTACGTTTCAGCACAAATAGTGATGTTGCTAAATATTTTGCCCAGGGTTACAACCAACCAACTCACAAATAATTTGACAGCAAATTTATTTGGGTTTTTAAAGAGCCCTGAGGCCCTAAAAATAGTTGCAAGGATTAATTGAAGAAGTGGCCTATGCAATGTAAATTCTATATTTCCAACTTGAATTCCTTACTAATGTTTGATTGTTTACTAAAATGGGGAATATTCAATTTTGCATGAAAAGAAGAACATTGAACAATATTTAAACAATGTGAAATTTTTCGGAGACTAAACCAATCATGAATTATTTGGAGAAAACAACAATGGTGCTGTTCACGAAGTTCACTTTTTCATAAAATCATACCCCTTAGTAGTTTCAATGTAACCTGTTTCAACAGGGTTGGACAATCTGTGTGTCAATTATCCCAATGTGATACAAGATTTTCTCCCATATTCAAAGTATTAAATCTGGGTGGTATAGTACTCTCTAGTCCATCTGAAAACCCAGCCATAGCATTGCTCACAATATGACCAGAATGTCCTGTGGCAGAGGTTTGAAGCAACAGGAAGCATCTTTCAATGGCAGTAGGAATGAAAGAGGGGCCTGTGGACAGCAGAGGACAAGAGAAACTGATGTTATGGCCAGAATGCAAATTAGTACAGCTAATCAGTAGTGCACGTTTAAGAAATGCCCTGTTGGAGCTGGCTAGATAAAAACATTATCATTTAATGTTACGCTCCACTTTGACTTACCTCTTTTTAGTCACTCCAAACCAACAAATTCCCCAATTTAAGATTACTTCTCACAACCATAATGTTTGAGGCATGGTAGCCCTCTATTCTTGGTTGATTTGAATAAACTTCGTAAAATGGAAGATGGAAATTGATAGAAAACTATAATTGATGGCTGCCTTCCTAAAGGTGGAATAATGACAACGGGGCCCTGGGGGGCACCATTTCATTCAAGGCCCTTAATCTCAGGGAGTACAAAGATGTTGTAGCTCTACACCCAAGTGATCGGTTCTTTGGATAGGAATAATAGTGCACAAATATTCCAAACATTATCTGCGTTCCCCGTGAGCATCTTCTGGAAGATCGCAAGTCAGATTTAGATAAGGCACTAATTACTAACAGGCTTGTAAATTCGACTTTCCACCATAATATCAGAATCAATTCTTTACGTTTTTTAAACACAAGGATGCACGTTTACTAAAGGCTTTCGACCATCACAATCATTGGACTTTACTTTTCAGTGCAAAAGGTATTTTGCCCTGGAAAGGTGCCTTTTCTCAGCACGAAAAGTGATTTGCACTGCTTTGCATGAAAGGTCTATTACCATGCTTTTCCTTGGGTGGATCAGTGTAAACAGCTGTAGGTTTTAATGCAAAGGCTGATCTCCTATATAAGCCAGACTGGGCTTTGGGTCAACTAACGCCTCCTTGAAGCAGGCATTAACAAGAGTAAAAGTTTCTCAAAAAAATACACCCAATGAGTTGGATCCTTCTAAGTTTTTCTAGCCACAGGAATTTGCACTAGAAGGATATGCTTCCAGCACAAATTCTATACTAAGCAACACATCCTCACCTCCGCACCATGGTGCCAGGGTGTGCTGGGCAGAGTTTGGGAAGTTCTGCTAGGTGGAACTCTGCGAAGTGACCAGAAAACTCTGCCATGCTACGCAGAGTTCGGAAAGCGGCAGAGAGCATTAGGTCACACTGATTTTTAGCGTTGGGTGTTTGTCCCGTGCTGGACAATAAGCGCAAATGGCATCATGCATAGCTCATGAGGGCACTGCTTCATTCTGCCGCTCGAGTAGATGTACATTAGTAGCAGCTTCCTCAGTGCGAACAGTAGGTTTCTCAATGCGAGCAGCAGCGGTTATCCGCGACTGCGCACTACACCGCGAGCAGAGCAGAATTTCATGCCCCGGCCTATACATCATGCAGGGCAGTCTAATAAGAGTGCCAGCAGAACAGATCACAGCTTCAGTAGGGGAGCCTTAGTAGATTTTGCTCTATGCAGTTTTCCATCTTAGGCAACACAGCACAGCAAATTTGGCTGCTATGGTTCGTTGAAATATTTATTAGTAATTCTGCCCCTCGAATGTTCGAATTTAATGTCCTCTATCACTTGTACACATTCTCCACTCAATTTCAAATCTACAAGAATCCAATTTTACAGAAACATAGATTTTCAAACTTTCTTTAGGTGACCGTTTCCTAGCAGGGATTGCTGCATTGATAGAAAATGCAGCTATTAGGCCAACATAATATATTTAAACTTATCTCATAACAAGTGTGGTAGGACAGTTCAAGTGTTGCTCCCATTCCCCTACATTTCAGGAAAACATCCCTAAGATAGCATTGACAGTGCAAGACTGGTTACTATGATTGAAACGTTTGGCCTTGCCTATTTTTGAGGATCAGAAAGTTCACTAACCGCCTTCTCTCATTTCAGGGGCATTTATAATTTGATTTTATGGGAACCCCTCTAAAATACATAATTCTCCATTTTTCTTTTTTTGTGTGAAACATTTAATGTTCCCGGTCTTGGAGATTCAAAAATAGAGGAATCCTGTGCCTTTTTCAAAGGTGATATGGGCCCTGTGGTTGTATTCTGCCAATTGATGGGCACCAACACATTTGGGATACCTTTCAATTGGTACCCTAAGTAACTTTATACCCCAGGCATTAACAATTTAAAACCTATGTTTTACTCCGTGCCCCCTCAAGTTGATTGGTGAGCTAACGAAATACATTTGGTGGATTCCCCACATGACCTGAGCCTGGTGGGCAAAACAGAATGCAATTATTATTGTAGAAGGTAATCAGGCAAAATTAAAAATGGCTTAAAGCAGACAATGTCTTTTCTCTCTATTTAAAACATTGTGTGGCCCCGGATAATCATTTTCTGGTGTTAGATGTAATTTCTGGGGATTGGATTAATTGCAATCTTCTAGGTACTGATTATTTTGATTTTTCCCATGCCCATCCAGTAGAAGACACCGTTTTGGGCCTAAAAGCTCGGGCTCCCGGATTTCATATAGTTCTCTGAACCTTTGCAAACTTAAAACCAGGGTATTCTACTTTGGGATTATTTATGTGCATTGCCTAAATGTCACCAATGGAAGCTTTTTTTCTCTAGTTGATAACTTCTTGATAGATAAGCCCCACACACTGCCCCTTCTGTCAATCCTGGAGGTTTGGCCCTTTTTGCAAGACCAATAATGGCCTTTGGGCTTAGTATCCCTTTCCATACCTGTGAGACTCTTCAGAGCATCACTTCTGCAGCCGTATTTGTCGTATTGCGGATTACCACTAGAAATGTCCCATTCTCTTTACCTCTGACACAGATTGTTTCACTAACAAGTCTTGAGTTTTGTTGTAGCTGCTTGGTTAGATCATTCACTGTGTGGAGCGCAATGTCTTTCTCTACTTTGGCCTCCAAGGATGCCCGAGTGGTTGATGAAGAGGGAAAATTCATGAAAATAGGAAATTGTTTGTTATAGATTACCGGGGACCATCTGCAGAAACAAAATTGGCACCACTTGCTCTTCGTGTAGTTCCTTTAATCTTTTCTTATTTTTTTTCATGATAAAAAAGCTGTCCTATGCAAGTGGGAAGACTGGCTGGCCTCGATGTTCTGCCTAACTTTAGTTGCAAAATCATGGTCTTATTCAAGGGGTATCCTTGCTCATTGAAGGGGTTGCTCCACACTCTTGTCCCCTGAACTGCTCTTTTCGGGAATGTTTGCTTCTGACAACAATTTCTTCATTTCTTTCTCTACCACAATGGTAATGATTCTGGGAAGAGACGTCAGTTTGTCTAATTTAGAATAACACTGACAGATGTGAGCAGCCATCTTTGATTCATCTCGATTAATGAAGAATACATCAGTCAAATTACACAATATGTCAATATAGAGGTAATAAAACATGACAAGGTCTGTACCAACTCTCCCTCCACATACAAGTTACTAGCGCCTGCGTAATGCCATTTGGAATTCATCAATGGCTCATGAACTAGCAATTTGAAAAATTGCAAATAATAGCGATTTTTCAAATTGCGATCGCATTTAAGGAATCTCAATTTGAGATTCCTTAAATGCTATTCATGAACCTTTGAAAAATTGCGATTTCGCTATTTTTTGCCGCTATTTACGCGAAGTCTGATTTCGTGGTAAAAAGCGAAAAATTAGATATATGCACTTTTGTGCATTTTTCTCAGTTGTATGTTACACACACACATGTCCTTTGGACATGTGTGTGCGCAACATCAGTCTGCATTTTCATTTCAGGGGTGCTACAGGGTGTTCTTTGGACAACCCTGGCACTCTTGAAATCGCATCCTTATTTGCGATTAGCAAATTGCTAATTGCAAATAAGGAATAACTCCCCATTCATTCCTATGGGCGGCCCATAGGAATGAATGAGGAGTTATTCCTTATTTGCGATGAGCAATTTGCTAATCGCAAATAAGGAATGTGTAGGAATCTCAATTTATTTAGCGATTCCTACATGAATCTCATTTTGCAAGTCCTTAATAGCGATTCCTTAATAATCGCTATTAAGGACTCGCAAAACGGGACAATGATGAATCTGGCTGTATGTGACTCAGTGATGTAAGAAAACAAGTTGGAGTAAAGTTTTTTTTCCATGAAAATTATCTGCTTCCTGCAGAGCAATATCAATAGCATGTGAAGATTGACTTGTTAGAATCATTTCAACTGAGTCTTTAAAAGGGGTGCAAGATAGCCTAAACCAAACACTCACAAGAGCTGGTATGTGCTCATTTTGGGTCAGAGACTACAAGGGGAGTGATGCCCCTCAGGCATTACCGTCATTAAATGTGTTTCTTCTGTTGCAAGAGGACCTCAGGAAGCATTACGAGGCACAGGTTGTTTTAAAATTTTGATTGTGGTAATCAGGCCAGCTGTAGGTTTTTATTTATTTATTTATAAAGTTATATACCCCACGCACTTGGCCCTAGTAGGGTATCAGAGCGCTTTACAGATGGTTAGGCAAGAAGAAAACATGACAACCAAAAAAACACAAATGCTGTCAATACAGGACTGTATTTTAATGGTCATTGAGTTCACTGATTACATCTGAGCAGAGTTTCTCTTGGCCCTTAGCCATGCCTGGCAGATATCACAACTGCAACACCCTTTGTTAACTTCACTCGCAACACCGCGCCCCATCAGTATGTCTCTACTCAATATTTGTCACCACCACTTAATTCAATATCAAGCTCCTAATCTGGATCTCCCACAATTCACCAAACTTCACTAGCGTGAACGAGAAATGAACACTGGTTCTGGTCTTTGAGGTAAGTCAGTGCCTGGCTGCAAAGCCAATCAAAATCTGCCGATTGAAACAATAATTCTGGTATCTTTACTCAATATATGTCATGAATGACTCAATCTGACATCAATTTCCATCTCCAGCCTCCATCTCCAGTTTAGCAAACTTCAGGTGTAAGAAATGGGTCGCGAGACTGCACTTCAAGGTACACGAGGGGCCATTCTGGAAAGCCAATCAACATCAGCTGTAGAATGACTAAAGTGCACTTGTGTCTTACAGTTTTCCTCTTTGGTGTCTCTATTTTCAACACCACAGTACCCTCCCGGCTGATTTGTGCGCTATACAAATGCACATAGCATGAAATAATATTATAGAAGTAATGTTATTCCCTTTATTAAGAGAGGTATTTGAATAATTTATTTTTTGCTTGAGATTATTGTCTCAATAATGATTTTATTATTTTTCCGTGTTTCAAATGTTACTGTGCCTTTTTCTTTGTCATCGATCAATTTCCATTTCTTTCTCTATTCCTTCATATAATTGTATTGTCACTCACATATCACAGAGCACTACTCATTAAGTGCAGTGTATTAACATTCCCCTCTCGTTAGGAAGACTCTTAAAACTTGAATCTTCACAGTTCCAGACTCACTCCGTCTTTCTTTGGTGTAATCTATAACGGTCTGACATTTCTGCTAATTTCCGTATAGCGCCAAGATGCTCCATATGGAGTGACGGTTGTGCTGTACAAATGTATAAATCAAATCACATTTCTTGGTGTGACCAAACAAGGGCTGCAGAAACACATACAAGAAAGAACAAAAGGAGCATAGTCACATGCAGTGCGGCATCCATCTTACAGTGAACAATCCTCCTCAGGCAAACACAGATATAGCACTCCCTGATTTATGCTATGTCATCATGGCAAGAGAGAGAGATGCTAAGAATATGTTATTTCATTTAAAGAGCTGGTGAAGTTACCAGTTTCCTTGACATGACCTGCCCTCATTACATTATGAATGTGATGGGTAAAATGGAGAACCAAAAACAAGCGTCTGCTAGATATGGTCCATGACAGAGACCTCCAGTCTTCACAGAAACCATGCACAAGCCAGGCAGAGCACGACCTGAACGAGGTTCAGTGACGCTCTTATCATTCTCACACCGCTTTACAATGATTTATTGCAGAGGGAGTTGCCTCGCTATATTGATACATGAATAGTCACCAAGAAAATATTTGAGAATAAGATATGTAAAGATGTGTGAAAATGTGACTAAACACACTTCTATTTTTCAAAACGCAAAACATAAAAAGCTAATTAAAAAAACTTCTTAAACAAATCAAATATTCATCACACAGTCGAAATGTACAGCTTTATATTATTTTCCATTCATGTGTGTAGCTAGAAAGTGGACGTAGTGATATATGATATTTTCAAGCAGTTTCGCCTTTTTTAACTGGAGGCTGCATTCTGGGACTCGCTTTTGTGTTTATAACGTGAGAAGAATGCAATTAAAAATCCCTTCATGTCAACTGTCTCTGGCATATGCAATGGGGCCTCTTGCATATACATAGGTGTGCAGATTAGTGAGTTGTGTACATATGTACGTGCCCCTCCGTGTTATATGTGCTTTAGGGTACAAGCACTAAATAGGCCAGTTTAAATAAGGCATCTAAATATAAATTGTTGCCTGGGCTATAAAATGCGAAAATCACCCTTTTTTGGTTTTCTAATGTTAAGGGCACGTAACTAATCTAGTCCGTATAAAAAAGTTTGCTTTTTCATACATCTAGCCCTGCAAAAGTGTTGGGAAAAATACTGTGATTTTCCAGATGTAAAAAAGACATGAAATAACTTGAGGACACATTGCATAGCGTTGTGATCACCTGCTTCACACGCACAAGTGAACTCACCACATATAACCAGTGGGTCACCCCACTGCTCTCGGAGCAGTGTAAAAGGAAAAATGAAATGATATGAATAGAAGTCATATTATTTTATTTTTAGTATCAGCCAGGTTAGGGTGGGTCGGTGCTCCTGTGATGTTGGGGAGGAGGAGTGGTTGCTGCACTCTAAAGTGCGCATGACGGTTTGGCCAGCCGCCTTGGCCCGGCCAAACAGTCATGCGCACTTTGCATGTTCCACACCAGGCTGCAATGCACAGCCTGGTTGGGAACATGCACAGGCTTCCTGTGCCCGTTTGAGCGCCGAACCATGGCACTCAGACCAATCACAACGCTGCATTGCAGCATTGGGATTGACTTAGGGGAGCCTGTGTGCTTCCTGTTCGAACAGAAGCCAGGATGAGGACGGAGAGGATGGAGGCAAGACAGCGTGGTGAGGTAAGTGAACTTACATTTTTCTTATTTTTTTCCCCTTACTCCCCCCCCAACTATTTGCCACCACCATTCCATAATGGCTGCCACTGCACACATCCGCAATATACATCACCCTATGACCCTGATTTAAATCATGCATTGTCCTCATATACGACAAAGCCACCTGACCCTGAACTTTACATTACGCTGCACTCCCCTCATGCATAGTGCCAGTGCTCACCCAAGGTGCTTTAAAAAGTGTACCTCTGAGGCAGGGCTGGCTTTAGCAATGGTGGCACCTAGTTTCACAATTGTTTTGGGTGCCGTGCCAATGACCTCCTTCTCCATGGATTCCCTCACTACCACCGTCCAGTAGAGCCCCTCATCTCCCCTCTCTCACTTACACTTCATTTGGTTTATAGCACTGGTTGAGGTTGGTTTTACTAATAAGAATGTATTTCTAACCAAACAAACACATTTCAGCAACATTAGGAATAGATCATGAAAAACTGGGGCAAAAACAATGTCCTGCGTATATTGTGCAGTTTGCATGCAGCCCTTTGATAGCAGTTCACAAGTCACTGTGCTGTATTAGGATTGTATAATTTATGAACTGCAAGTAACACCTCGCCTTGCCCTTTTGACTCGTGTTGGTGGCTGTCTCCTGCTGTTTTTCCTGTTACCTTCTCATTCTGCTCTTAACTCAGTGACTACTCTTTCTTTGTTTGTGCGATATGTTCTATCTGCCCTTAGTCTCTGTTTACCTGCTCCATTTGGCATCCTTCTTCCTCTCAACTGCCTCTTTTTGCATCTTTTGCTCCTCTTACTTCTCCATTTTGCATCTTGTGCTACTCTTACTGCTCTGCTTTGCATATTGGTCTCTCCCATCAGTTTTTACCTCCTGGCTTGCTCCGTTGATCGCATTTTCCCTCCTTGCCTTTCCCACTGGACTTTCCTGCTCTCCTCGCCAGACTTTCACACTCTTGCTGAGCCAGCCCACCATCCGCGCTCCTCCCACTCTCCAAGGCCATACTCAATGAAGACTGCAGCACAATCCCATAGAGTTGGTGTCCTAACTTCTCTCCTCTGCTTCAGTGTGACCTTGACCTCACCTTGACATTCTGACTCGTGTTGGTGTCAGTCTCCTGCCGTTTTTCCTATTAGTTGCTCATTCTGCCTCTAACTCTGTAAAAAAACAAGTTACCTACTTGTACACAGTGGTTCTCGAGTATTGATATCTTTTATAGATTCACATGCTTGAGTCTTTTCCGTCGTCATGGTGGGAGTCCTAAGATAGCAGTAAAATAGTAGTACTAAAGCTTTCAACGTAATCCCTATTCAAAACCAATAGCATTTACTAACCTATTAACATTGGTTTAAAATATCCAAACTTCAGCCAATGAGAGCAAAGACCTTCGAGTATCCACCATACCTCAGATTTCTAGCACAAATGTAAATAGAATAACAATAGAGGTATGGAATGGTGACCCTGAAAGGGGCGGAGGGTGGGTCGAATGTGAATGTATAAAACATATTGATACTGAAAGTAACTTGTTTTTTCTCCAGTATTGCATCTTTTAAAGATTCACAGGCTTGAATCAGAATAGTAAGCAGTTTCTAAATGGCAATGGCGGTGTGTAAGGTGAACCGTCCCACCATGCGACCCAAAGTTGAAAATAACAACTAAAAGCAGATACTGTAAGAGCAAAAAAAAAAACAAGTATATAATGTAGCACTGACTCATTAAAATGAAGGTACCCAAAATGTAACAACAACAAAATAGTACAATAAGGAAAGAAAGACATTAGTAGGTGCATACCTTATGCGAACAGTCGTCGCAGGGCGTCTTGTCCGACTGCTACATCCGCCTTCTGCCATGCATCCAGGCAGTAATGTTTTGTGAAGATATTGGCGTTCATCCATGTCACCGCCCTACAGATGTCGGTTCAAGGCACTCCCGCAAACAGGGCTGAGGATGCTGTAGTGGACGTCAGAGCATTCTCCTGGCAGAATATTATAGCTAAGGAGACCCAGCGAGCAATAGATGCTCATGTCAAGGCCCGGCCCTTCCTGAAGGCAGAAAAGGAGTTGAACAACTTAACAGATTTATGGAAAGTATTTGTTCTTTGCAAGTAGAATTTCAAACAACGTTTAATGTCCAGCGAGTGCAGAGCTCTTTCTGTGGTTCACAGACATACGGTTTTTCTTAAACATGGAATCTCTGAAGGGAGTGGAGCTGCAGATGGTGGTGCAGCGCTAACTCTTTGGTGTGAGGTAGAGGGACCAGGAAGGTATTTTTAGCCCTCTTTTCCTCAGGCACTTCTCTACTTTGAGTTCTAGATTTTTTAGAATCTCTATGGGAATAGGAAGGCTCTCCTTCCTTTATTTTCTTAGAGGAAGTATGAGGCTTCTCCTCACCTTCAGAGTCTGAGTCCTTAGCAGCCTTCTTCCTTTGCAGCCAGAGAAGCAGCCTACCCTCACGGTCCTTGAGAATTTTTGTAGATAAAGTATGGCAGCACTTGCATTCTCTCGGCTTATGTTCTGGATACTGGCAATAAAGACACTCTTTGTGTGGATCCTCAGAATAATGTCTGGATTTTCCACAATTCTTGAAGGGCCTAAATAACCTTTTTTTAGACTGAGACATTTTGTAGAAAGACAGGCAAACATACTTCGGAACTGTACCTCAGATGAAGAGATGAGGTGAAGAGATGGACTGCAAACTGGAAGTTCAAAAGGGTAACTGTAGAAACACTGTGACTGAGCTGAGCTCAGGGAGACTCCCTAACACACAACGTGCGATAAAAAATCTGAGGTATGGTGGCCCTGCAGGGGATGGATGCTCTAAGGTATGATTGGCTAAAGTATGAATTTTTTTACAACAATGTTAATAGGTTACTAAATGCTATTGGTTTTCAATAGGAATTAAGTTTAAAACGTTAGTGCTACTATTTTACTGTTACTATGGGACTCCCACCATGATGCCGGGGAATATTCAAGCATGTGAATCTATAAAAGATACAATAATGGAGAACTTCTCTTTGTTTGTGCTGTCTGTTCTTTCTGCCACCTGTCTCTCTTTAACCTCCCACTTTTGAATCCTTTGCTCCTCTTACTGCTCTGTTTTGCATCCTGGGCTCTCTGTCAGTTTTTCCCCCTGACTTGCTTCGCCAATTGAATTTTCCTGCCTTGCTGCTCGTGTCAAACTTTACCACTCTTCCCGCCGGACTTTCCTGCTCTTGCTGAGCCTGTTCACTACCTGCGCTCCTCCCACTCAGCAAGGCTTTACTTAATGGAATTTTGGTTAAGATTCCCTGAGCATACTGTTTATCTCTGTGTTATACAATGAAATTTCCAATCACAAATTCAAAGAGAAGTTAGATAACATTCAATATAAGTCCTGTGGTTCTTTTATTTATTTCTTATTTCTTTGATTTTCCACGAGGACTTGTTCTACATTCCTTCCACTTCCAGATCATTCAATCAGTGCAGTCTTCCAGATAGTGTAAACAATACAGCCAACACACGTGCTTCGTCAATGGAAAAATTGTCCAAAAACCTTCATCAGGGCTGCAATACATAAGTATATACAGTCAGTCACCATCTACCCACTCTCCCATTTGGGAGCTAAGTCTAACCTCCACCGAATAAAATGGAACAGAAACCAAGACTTTAAGAAAAAGGAAACAGCACCCAATTTATGTGAAATATAGTGTGCCAATCACCCGTGCGTGCCATAACAAAATAGCGCAAACAATTATGTCACTTAAGGTTCACAGAATTGATGAGCCACCTTCATGCAGTGCAGCATGAATTTACCAAAAGAGTTCCTAGGTTCCATATCTAAAAGCCACCTACTCACCTAAAACAACTAATTTCTCTTATCCTTCTTGCTGCTATTCACCATTTGTGTGAAAACTACACAAATACAGAAAATAAGAAGCACTACCATCAGTACCAGTAAGAGTAATGCACTGGAGTTCCCAGTTATCTAGATCGTTATTTATAATTCATCTACTTACCCATAGTAATTCACTTCAATTCCCATTAATCCATATCATCCAAAGCTCAGTTTTTGCCACATTGGCCGAATATCCTCATCCTATTTCAATAGTCCAAACTGTTAGTCCCTGTTATAGATATAATACCAACTTTCAGAACAACTAACATCTATTCAAAGATATACATCTTTCATATTAGCTTCGTTCATAAGTCTAAACATTTGTCTATTGTATTACTTGAACTCCATAGCACTAACTTCATTATCGTGATCATGTGCTTTTAGACCTTTCACAAGGGGACCATTACATGTCACCATCTTTAAAATAATGTGACTATATAAGAACATCATGCCTGCGTCCGACATTCACCTTTTCTTTTCAAAAACAGACCCCCTTCGGGTCATGATGCTAAAAGCATGCCGGCATACGCTTCCATGTGTCAGAGCTGTTCTTATATTAACGTTATTTGCACCAGTTATCATCACTAAACAGCGTGATTTAACTCCGCCTTGTTCGCATAGCTTATCCGGGACACAGTCAAAGTGTAATCATGTACATATTTAAAACCTCCCGAAAAACAACTACACTTCTAAATACTACCCAAAAACCTCATATCATATTCAAACAGGCATTCCCCTATTATTTTTAAAAATTAAATATTTCGATTCCTACCTATATCTTCAACCGAAGCCCCACGGTATATATGAACCGGAGCAGTAGTGGCGTGCTAAATGGCCGCCATCCCGAACGTCTCTTTAGCAGCCTTCATAAACATAAAAAATTTACTTCTATGCCCCCAACAAATGAACGGGCGCCATATTGTAATGGTGAATAATTCGAACATTGCATCTTTTAATATATAGACAGCAATGTTCACTATTATATACCCTATTTTATATATACCATACCATGTAACAATGTAAAACTTTAACTCAAAAGAGCTAATCAATTTCTATACAGTACATTTGTCTAAAGCTTCAAGTAAATTACTTCGTAATTATCAATTCACAGTTACTGAAGCAAGCTTTCACATTGAACAATACAGATTCGAGCTACATCATACAACAATAAAGCATTCTTTGTCTTCACAATACAGATAATGCAGGTAACCTTCTCATGTTGCCAATGGAAATAACAACAGATACAGAAATCCATGCTATCAAACTCGTTTCATCCATACATGCATTAGAGGTATGAGGAGTTACTTACATATATGTCAATTCCATACATATAGCAGCCTAAAAAGTATTGTAACACAGAATCGACATTAATGCCCTGTTCCATCGCACGTAATTTCAATATCCATCTGGCTTAACATTGGTGAACCTTAAGTTCCCTATTCCCTCCACGGGTATATGTTCTATACTGTGGAATGTAAATCATAGATTTCCTGTTTGGCTTGGGCAATTGCTAGCATGGTTGGCCAGAGGATACCTTCGGTCCACTTTTTTTTTAAAGCTCGAAAATGTTCTGCAATTTTCTCCTTTAGGCATCTGATTGTACTGCCTACATAAATTTTAAGGCATTTACATCTAATCGCATATACAACAAATTTCGTGCAGCAATCAATATGTTGATAAATCCTGTATCTCGCTAAGCCATTGCATTGGAGTTCCTTCATTCCATGCTCTGCATGCTTACACATGCTACAGTGTCCACGCCTGAAAGATCCTACATTATGCTTATCTAGCCATGCAGGTTCATTATCCATAATCTTAGGGTAACTTGAACTAATCATACTCCGAATAGTAGTCCCCCTTCTGTATGAAATACTCGGTTTGCTCTTAACAGAAGAACCTATTGTCGAGTCTGAGGTCAATAAGTGCCAATGTTTGCTGAGGATATTATAACATTTGTCAGACAAGGGGTGATAATTAGTCACTAGTCTCATGCAGTCACTCTTTCCACTTTTACTGTGGGCTCTAGATTTCATAATGTCCTGTCTACTTAGCTTCAATGATTTTAGTTTAGCTTTCCCAATTGTATCCTTATCATAACCTCTTTCTATGAATTGTGTTTCCATATCATTGGCACAACTAAGGAAATCTTCATCCCGACTGTTGTTTCTCCGGGCTCTGTATAATTCACCATAAGGTATGGCATTAACCTGTGCTTTTGGGTGGGCACTAGTAGCATACAGTGTTGAGTTGCATGACATAATTTTCCTATGAAGGCGGCTGTTAATCTTGCCTTCACTCACGAACAATTCTGTGTCAAGGAATATGATACTCTCCTGGCTGGCAGATATAGTGAAAGACATATTATATTGATGGTTAGTCATATATTCAAAGAATTTCTGTAGCTCATCCTTACCCCCGTCCAGATGATAAGACAGTCGTCTATATATCTTCCATAATATAGAATATTATCCTGCCCATTTTGCACCATATGGGCCCCAGATATGCAATGCCTCTAACCTCCCCATAAAGAGGCCAGCCAGAGACGGCGCAAATCTGGAGTCCATTGCTACTCCACATCTTTGTTTATACCAATCCTTTTTAAACATGAACACATTGTGCTCCAGAATTAATCGTGCCATGGAAATTAGCATATCAGAATGTTCCATAATTTCAATTGGTCTTTTATACAGATAATACTCAAGTGCCTGTAGTCCCTGATCGTGCCTAATGTTCGTATATAGCCACACCACATCATGTGTCACCAAAGTCATTGTTGTATCCCAGGTTGGACACAGATGGTTGTAGGAATATGTCTACAAATTTTGACATTCTTTCCATTGGGCCCCCCCATACTAGAGACAATAGGACTCCCTAGTGGTCTAGAGGAATCCTTATGAATTTTTGGCAATGTGTAAATACCCGGGAAGCGTGGTTTCACAATTTTCAAGTAAGCATGTTCATCATCATTCAGAGACCCTTGGCATTCTAATTCTTAAGTTCGGAATTGACAATACGTGTTATTTCAAAGACCGGATTACTGGACAGTTTTACATAACATTGTTCATTGGTAAGTTGACTCAATATTTCTGTTTCATACATGATTTTCTCCAAAATAACAATATTTCCACCCTTATCGGCCTCTTTTATAATAATATTGTTATCAGTGCTCAATGTTTTGAGGGCTGATTGTTCCCCTTTTGTGAGATTGTGTGGTTTAAGGGAACGGTTATGTTTACTTCTCATTTTAACATCATGTTTGTCAAGTTCTTGACTGACAATTCTATGGAACACTACAATATTGTTCCCACTGGGAAGTTGTGGTGTCCATTTAGACTTTGGTTTCAAGCCACTGTCCTCACTAGCATCTGTATACAATTCTAGATCTTTCAAAACTTGTCCTATAGTAGCCGGGTAATGTTCGCTTTAAGTTATTTCGAGCAACAGGGCTGTATCCCTAATATCTTGAATGGAATGCCTTCCCACATATGCTTGGTTTTACTCTATTGGTTTATTCACAGGAATATTGGAAAAACATTTTTTCAGCTTCAAATTATGAACAAATCGATACAAATTTTTACATTTGCCGTATCACGTTTGGGGGTGGGGCAGAAACTCATCCCCTTCCCCAAATCAGAAATCATATCTTCAGATAGTAAAGTATTAGACAAATGAATCACTTGAATATCTGTATTTGACCTTGTGATTATTCTTTGCCCTTGTTCCATGATCTGGTGTGCATTCCCTCCCTTACTCTTTGATTTTCTCCCCCCCCTCCTTGTACCTCCTTATGTCTTGGACGTTCTTCCCTAACTTTTATATTTGGTTCCTTGTTGCCCATGCGGATTCGTTGTATTGCTCATAAAAAAGAGGAGTTACCAGACCTCCCCTCAATTGAAGCTTCAATTGCCAACTCTTCACCTAGACTGGAGACAGTACTAGAAGAGGCTGTGCTTTGTCCACTCATAAGTGATGTTTTGCTACCTATTCTTTGTAAATCCTGTTTTACTAGATTATCAAAACATTTTGCAAAGGTAAATACCCTGCCACTGCTGTAATCACGTTCATCTCTCTTTAGTTTATGTGCCTTTCTTTCCATGATGTCATCTTCGTATTTCCTCAATACTTCCTCTAGTATAACATCATTCTTTTTGGCTATCTCATCCATATTTAAGTCTTATATCTCTTTTTCCAACCTGTCCACATATTCTGCTGCCTTCATCACTTTCCTATCAGTGTTGAAGATATAGGTAGGAATCGAAATATTTAATTTTTAAAAATAAGAGGGGTATGCCTGTATGAATATGATATCAGGTTTTTAGGTAGTATTTAGATGTGTAGTGTTTTTTTGAGAGGTTTTAAATATTTACATGATTGCACTTTGACTGTGTCCCGGATAAGCTATGCAAACGGGGCGGAGTTAAATCACGTTTTTTAGTGATGATAACTGGTGCGAATAACGTTAATATAAGAACAGCTCTGACACATGGAAGCGTATGCCGACATGCTTTTAGAATCATGACCCGAAGGGGGTCTGTTTTTGAAATTAAAAGGCGAATGTCGGACTCAGGCATGATGTTGGGTTCTTATATAGTCACATTACTTTAAAGATTGTGACATGTAATGGTCCAATTGTGGAAGGTCTAAAAGCACATGATCACGATAATGAAGTTAGTGCTATGGAGTTCAAGTAATACAATAGACAACTGTCTAGACTTATGAACGAAGCTAATATGAAAGATGTATATCTTTGAATAGATGTTAGTTGTTCTGATAGTTGGTATTATATTTATAACAGAGATTAACAGTTTGGACTACTGAAATAGGATGAGGATATTCGGCCAATGTGGCAAAAGTTGAGCTTTGGATGATATGGATTAATGAGAATTGAATTGAATTACTATGGGTAAGTAGATGAAATATAAATAACGATCTAGATAACTGGGAAATCCAGTACATTACTCTTACTGGTACTGATAGTAGTGCTTCTTATTTTCTGTATTTGTGTAGTTTTCAGACAAATGGTTAATAGCAAAGAGAAGGATAAGAGAAATTAGTTGTTTTAGGTGAGTAGGTGGCTTTTAGATATGGAATTTAGGAACTCTTTTGGTAAATTCATGCTGCACTGCATGAAGGTGGCTCATCAAGTCTGTGAACCTTAAGTGACATGATTTTTGTGCTATTTTGTTATGGCATGCAGGGGTGATTAGCACACTATATTTCACATAAATTGGGTGTTGATTCCTTTTTCTTAAAATCTTGGTTTCTGTTCCATTTCATTCATTTTATTCAGTGGAGGTTAGACTTAGATCCCAAATGGGAGAGTGGGTAGATGGTGACTGACTTTATATACTTATGTATTGCAGCCCTGATGAAGTCTTTTGGACAATTTTTCCATTGACGAAACACACGTGTTGGTTGTATTGTTTAGACTGTACTGATTGAATTATCTGGAAGTGGAAGGAATGTTTAACAAATCCTCATGGAAAAGTCACAGAACTGAAAAATAAATAAAAGAACCACAGACTTGTATTGAATGTTATCTAACTTCTCTTTGAATTTCGATTGGAAATTTCATTGTATAACACAGAGATATACAGTATGCTCAGGGAATCTTAACCAAAATGGTACTAATGCAATTTGTAGCAATTGCGATTTAACACTTGGGGGTGGTGGCTGTTTAGATTTCCTTTGATGCAAATTACAATTATATGATTAGAAGCACCAGACGAGCGCAATGGTCATGCTACTGGCACACCAAAGGCAAGCCCCTCTGTGCCCATTCGTGCCTGGACCGTACCCAGTGCCAGGATCCATGGTTCAAACACCTGCCGCAGCTACACCGCTTACGAACTCCACATGGTTAACCCTGGATGCCGCCAAAAACACTGCTGCTGAGCTGCCCCTCAGTCCACTGTTAAGGGTTCATATGCAGCAGTCATCTGATTTGTGTTTCCTGACAAAGGGTTTACTATATTGACACTTTACACTTCTGTTATTCCTTTCATTTCCTTTCTTGAACATGTCTGTGATTCTGAGCTTATAGTATTATTGCCCAACAACCTACTTCTTGAACTTTTGGTACTTGTAATTGGTTTGCCTTTGAAGGTAGCAATGCTTGTTGTTGATTTGGAGTCTGCTTTGAATAGAATCCGCCTCACTTGCCTCAAATGAATACACCTTTCAACTGCCATGTTGATTCCATGTGAGGCGTATGCACGCCGCATTGAAGCTATAAAAGGCTCACTTCGGAGCGTGACTGTGCTTCGCTTCTCAGCGTCACAGCGAGCGTTTTGGCAACTTCTCTCCAGACCCGCTCCTTCCCAGCACCCGAACCCGACCTTCATCTACCTGAAGCTTGACTTCTCCTTCCCTCGGTGGGATCGCCTTCTGTTCCTGGTCTTCCCTTGATCATCGCACGCTCCGGAGCTCCACTTCCTGTTTCTTCTTCTTCCGGAGGCCCCGGTCAGCCACAAATAACTTCCTGCACCTGAAAAATAAAGCAAAAGGCATTTGGGTTACTAGGCAACCGAGCACACAGATCCTTTTTCAACAATCCTGATTGGCAACAGACCGGTAAGACTTCAAACACAAGGAAGCAGCCGGTAAGACAATTTACGTCAAGGAGAATAAATATTCAAGACTCTAACTCAATAATAACTCAGATATTATTTACTTCAAAGACAATACATTGTTTTCTTTATTGAATAAGTTATTACCTACAGCTTGAAGACTGATAGTCTTTAGATTCTCTGAATTAAGGAGAACGTTGTCAAAGTGAACAATCATTTGACGCTCTTATTTGTGAACTGAGTACTAGGCGAGTAATGTACAGTTCCACTTGCTTCCTGTACTAGTTTTTGTTGTTTCTATTCTTTTTTTTTATCATTACAGAACACCACTTAAAGAAATCATCATACAGTTTGAAGGTATGAATAATTGTTTGAGTGTTTAACCAGTACTAAACTAACCTTATTAACCACTTCATCACACATGTATGGAATTGGGACTTGACATGCTGTTTTGTCATTTTAAGGTGATAAAAGCCATACCAAGAATCTGAGTCATCTAAAAAACTGTAGAAGTGATTGCATGGGTTTCCTGGATTGTGGTATGTTATTACAAAAGGTGGTGTAACAAATGCACATTGTTTTAGTAGAGAGATGTTGTGATAATTATATTTATTCTGGGTGTAATTATCTTCTTAGAAGAAGTGTTTGCCTGCTGGCAGAACAATCAAGGAAGACCCAGAGGACTTCAATACGAGAAACTACATCTGTATCCCTCAAGACAAAGGCCCAGTGTTTGTCTTGTTTCTCTCTCCACTTCCCCTTTCCCTCGAGGACGAATTAGTTTGGCAAGTGTTTCCTTTCCTTGCTATACTGATTGGTTCACGGAGGAATTAGGACAATACAACATCAAGAAGGAAACAACCGGAACGCCGTGAGTGATTACGTATCCAAGGTGGGCCCCTATGTCTGCTCACATTGCCACTTCACATGTCTTCACATACCCGCTCCCACCACCTACACACACACCGCATCATTCACCAAGTCAGAACTCAAGACTCACACAGCACCACACATACAGCCCACACAACAATACTCACATGCATGCATGATCCTTAATACACGCTAACACAGCAAGCAGTCCATCGAGATTTGGGACCTCAACGACTCCAATGCACCAGACCTCCTCTTCCTCTTCCTCATGAAACCTGGCTCAACCCCACACTGGCACTGCCTTCCCTACTGGATACAAAATCCTGCACCAGAACATTCCACATAAACCAAGAGGAGGACTCACCATCATCCACAGAGACAAAGACCCTCTTACAAAGACCCAGAAGCCACTTTTATGGAACACATGCACATCAATCTTCAGACAGACAATAAAACTACTATCAAAGGCACCCTCACCTATCAAGCCCCGGGATCTCACACCCGCTTCAGCACCCTCCTCACTGACCTCACCGCACCCCACGCCAGGGGCACCAAAGACTTCATACTCCTAGGCGATCTCAACTTTCATCTGGACGAACTCACGGACTTCAACTCCATGGACTTGCTTGAAAGTCTACAGGACATCTACCTCACCCAGATTGTGTAAGGCCCTAACCACATCACCAGACACACCATGGACCTCATATTCTCATCCAGTGACAAGGTTAAAGTCAGCCTCACCACTTTACTAACATGGAAGGACCACTCCATCGGCCACTTCCACATAACAGGGCCACCGACCACCCAAATGTAGTCTAGCAACACCCTAAACTGCTGCTGGAAGAAAGTTACAGTAACAGAATGGCTCAATGCCTTATAACTACACTACCCAGACCCCACCAATGACCTCATCAACAACACAAACAACTTTAACAATTGGATCAACACCTGTGCCAATACCTTGTTGCCCCTGAAAAACACCAAACTCAAAAGATCCAAGAAATAAGATAGCTGGTACAACGCTGACTTCAGAGAGTCCTATAGAGTTTGGAAACAACTCAAAAGAAAATGGAGAACTACCTGAAGAACCACCACAAGAAACACCTACAAGGTTGCACTTAGACACTATCACCACCAAGTGAAAGAGCCCAAGAAAAAGACTCTGACCCTGAGAATTGAATCTAGCTCCAACAACTGCAAGGAAGCTTTCGTCGAACAAATTCACAAACTCAACAGCTGCAACCAACAACAATAACACCTACACAAGAACTCTACAACAACCTCACTGACTTCTTTCACAAAAAAATCAACAAGCTCTACAGCACTTTCAAATCCCAGCCACCCCTGATTGACTTTTCCAGCTTGATAACCTCGTTAATTAAAGACTACCAACTGATAGCATGCAACTCTTTATCTATCAAGGACACTGCAGCAAAAATAAAGACAGTCCACTCAAGGGCGCTCGCAGACTCTTGCCCCCACCATATCTACAACCTGGGGAGAGCCACGTTCAGTGCTGCACTCACTTCCATCATCAACACCTCCCTCAAGACAGCCACCTTCCCAGAAGACTGGAAGCACACCAAAGTCACGCCCTCCTCAAAAAATCCTCAGCCGAGCCCGAAGTACTCAGCATCTATGGACAGATCTCGCTGCTCACCTTCCCAGCCACAAGCATTGAGAAAACCATCAACAGACAACTCTCTGGCCAGCTAGAATGCCAGAAACTCCTTGAGTACTCAAATTAGGATGTCAAAACAAGCACAGCACCGAAACAGCCCTTATCACTGCCATAGAAGACATAAGCACCATCGATGACCATGGACAGCCCGCTGCAGTCATCCTACTCGACCTCTCTGCTGCTTTTGACACCATTTCCCACCACAAACTCATCACTAGGCTACACACAGCATGACTACAAATACCAGCACTCAAATGGAGAGCATCCTTCCTCTCCAGAAGAACACAACAAGTTAGGCTCACGCAGATCACATCAAAACCCAAGGACTTCATCTTCGGAGTCCCAAGGGAATCATCACTCAGCCCCACACTTTTCTACATACACATGAGTCCTCTGGCTAACACCATTAGATCCCACTGAATCAACATCATCTCCTTAACTGATGACACACTGCTCATTTTTCCCCTCTCAGAGGACACCGTCACCATTGTTTTATGTATTGGTTTCACCTTTGCACTGTGTTAAGTTGGCATGTGTTAGTTAGAGTTTTAAACGCCATTTTTCCTTTCCTGCTGCCTCTGCACACGACACATTTTGTTATTAATGCTTTTCGCCTAGTTAGGTATTTTGCTTTACACGAGAATAACATGTTTGCTTATAATATCAGTCTTGCTTGGTAAGCTATGTCTGTACAGTGGGTGCCGAGGCCTTCAAGGTTATCTCAACAAAGCGCTTATTGTTTGGATTGATCAGCGCACAGAGTAGACATAATATGGATGCAGCTGTGGCCAACTTTGGTTTTAGGCGCAAATGATATTGCACTGCATAAGGCAGGAGACACACACTTGATGAATATCCGTATGCAGAGTGTTGGTGTAGGAGATGATGTGATCCATTTCCACCAAACCTAAAGGTATGGGCCCGCCCTTCTAAACCCAAAGAGACCTTCTGTAGATATAATATAATATTCTAGCTAGGGAGGGTAAACTGAGGTTCTATTTAGACCTGTTTCCTTTAGCATTTTAACATGCTTTCTCCCTTTGTATTTTATGGAATAGTAACTATGTTTTTAACCTTGATCTTTATAATATGTTTGCTTGTATTAGCTAAGATACTGCGTTTGAGAACACTGCATTAGAAATAAACATTTCAAACTCGCACGTGTCCTCATTGACTCCTCATTCTGGATTGATATGTTAGTATAAAGAAAGAGTGTTCATGTGTTCCATGTTTCCTGAGGTGTTCTAAGTCCATGTTCTGGGTTGTCTAAATCATTGGGGTTTTGTAAGTACCAATGAGACACTGATTGCTAGTCTGGTAGGGGATTTTGGATACTAAGGTGAGTTTTGGCACACCTTAATTCACTGAGGTTCTAAGTCTCTATGCACAGTTCTGTATTGGAGCAGAAATCCCTGCTACATGGCGCCCGATCGTTGGTGGTCTTATTACATGACACTTGAGTAGTACTTATATCGGTTCTTAACACCCTTCGCTATTGTTTCCGGAAAGCAGTAGTGTCGGACAAACCTACCTATATTAATATAGGTCCTTTCAAGCTTGATTCTTACTAAACGGTTTCCTTGAATTACTACCCAGTTGTGCTACGTACTTTTTGTTGTACCTTTCTCTTTCTGTGTCACTATGACCACGGTGGACATTCCGCAACATAGTCGCATTGCGGTGTGCAATCACTTGCAGAATTATCATGTCCCCGTGGATGGCATGTCCGTGATTATGGTGGTGAGTGCAGAGGTGGCTTACCCATACGAAATATTTTATTCGTGGGTGACCTTCCCAGCTGTGAACGCTATACCAATGTGTTCGACTCTTACACTCCCACCACTGTGCCGCAGGTATATGCTCCATATAGGACACAGGAAGTTCTGATTGATGCTTGGCAGCACCGAGTTTGGTTTGATGGCGCCCTACCCCACTCCTTGATGGCACAGAGGTTAGGTCCTTTGTCCATTCCAGGCGCTACATGGCCTGTTTTGGCTGAATTTACACCGCATCCTCGACATGGAACGGTTGCCGTTGCTGATTTGCGGCAGTTACATATTGTCGCAATTGATGTAATTAGGTCGTTAGTGGAGTACATTACCTGCAATCTCCCGGGCGGGGCCCCAGGAGGTGCGGCGCTTCCTGCTGGACAGGGCAGAATGAAACTTAGCCCTGTAATGGTCAACACAGTAATGGGCAAGTGTCCCCAGGATAAGGATGAATTTCCTTTCTGGCTTGCCGAAAAGTTTGACCAACTGGAAGCGGTATTTCCTAACACGACTCCTGGTGAAAAACACAGGATTCTGACAATTAGCATGCCTAAGGACTTGACCCCAGAAATTGGTGACTGTGAGTCGTGGGGTAAGATCTTTGCGGAAGTTTATGCGAGGTGCTTCGGCACTCCGTCCATGACTGTCCTTCCGACGGTCATTAAGCGTGTTCAGGATGAGCACGGACCTGAGGCAGCGGTTGAATTGGGTATGCGCCTATGCGGCTCCTTTGATGTAGTTTCCGATCTCATACTTGCGAATGTCAAGGGGGATGTGATGAACTTTCAGGTGTCCAATGCATTGCAGGCGGTTACCGAGGATTATTGTGGCGGCTTATAAAACCGGGGGCCGCAATAGCGTGGGTCTCAAGCCTTTTTCCACTAAGGAGAAAAAGCAACCCCAAGGGCTGAAGTCAGAGAATGACGATCAGCCCAAGTCCATAAAACAAAATTGGCCGAAAAAACAAAAACAGGGCAAACAAAAGCAACAGACACAGGAGTCTTGTCCTGCATTGCCAGTGCCTGCACCTACAGAACGTATTTATGACTTGCGCGATCGCGCAACGAAAAAAATCACCTGATCGTTTTCAGGTTTCTGAACAATGCTCTCCTCGTCCTTTTCAGGACTCATCAGCCTCATCGACCGGTGGTGGAGGAGGCGGCAGAGGTCGGGTTGGCCAGCAAGGACGCGACCAGCCCCGCCCGAAAGACGGTATAGCAGGACGATTCAACACCGGAGAGACCCCAGTTTCAGAAAAAGAAAGTTGCCGCTTTAACAGCGAGATATGCCACAGATAGTGAGAACGCTGCTTCGGAATCAGACATGGGCTCTGACCTTGCTGGACAGCGCGGCGGAGATTAACATAGTGCGAGAGGCCCTGCGTCCGCTACTGAAGGTGACAGCAACTGATCGATATGTTGTTGTAGAGACGGCTGATACTAGAGTATCTCCCCCTGATAGACTTCATGAAATAGTCCTTTTAATTGAAGGTGACATACAAAGTACAATCAAAGGGGTGTTTTGGGAGAATCTTATGACTACATATGCTATTTTGTTAGCGGAGGCTGACTGGCCCCCACCTTTTGTGCTCGCAGCTCCAAGAGGGGAGGAGGTAAACCTCCCTAGGTTCGCGCACACGGTCTCGAAAGAGCATGCGCTGAATTTTGCAGAAGAGTGGGCTATGGCTCTTGCGCCAGCTTTGTACCATACACAATGTGGTTGGGATACATTTTCCCTGCACCACGAGATACCTTTACGGTCTATGCCACAGCCTCATCCTCAATATCCCATCCGACGTGAATCTAAGGCTTCCGTCGTGGAAATCCTTGAACAATTGGAATATCAAGGTGTGATTGAAACTTGTGTGTCACCGATGAATAACCCTCTTTTTACTGTGACCAAGCCTGATGGTTCGTACCGTTTGGTATTGGATTACCGGCATTTGAACTCGCTTTGCCGTACCGGTGCAGTACAGTATACCCACGGCTCTGCTCTTGTGGATAGTCTTGTGCGTAAACGTTTTAAAACTACACTTGACATTTCCAAAGTTTTTTTTGCCCACAATTTGGACGGACTGAGTTCCCAGTGGACCAGTTTAACCTGTGGCGGCAAACAGCGCCAATTTAAACGCTTAGCGATGGGCTATAAGAATAGTCCAGGCGTGTTTGCTGCCCATATAGTCTCTCTTTTAGAGTGGATAGACACTGATGCGTGTTCGTATGTGGATGACATATATCTCACAGACGACAAACTTTGGGCGCATCTGTGTCGCGTTGACCGCATAATATGTAACTTTGCGAACTTCGGTTACAAGTTTAACTTTGTAAAGTCACACATTGCAGAGTACACAGTGTTGTTCCTGGGCTATGAGCTCAACAATGAAGGTCAATGATTGGACCCTCACTTTTTCAGTCCTTGCTGGGATTTTTAAATTTCGGGCGTACTTATATTCCCGAAAATGCCCGGCGTATCAAGCCTTTGTATGCTCTGATACAACCTACTTTTACCAAATCTTGCTGGCTGCTGGAACATTCAGCGATTTTGCAATCTTTGCAAGCTGATCTTCTAGAATCTAAATTCTTACTGACCCGTGATAACCACACCAACCTGGTGATAAGAATCATCCCTGGGGCGGTGGTTTTCACATACCTTACTTTTGACGAAGGAGACACAGTACCTATTGCTTCCAAGTCACACTTGTACACTTCGGCTGAAATGCGGTTTTCCTCTGTGGAAAAAGGTTTGACAGCAATGCAAATGGCGATTCTCAAGGAACGTGCACTGTTGCAGGGAAAACGCATGTTGGTTGTAACCCCGTTTCCTGCATTAGAGGCAGTGACGAAAGCCAGTGTACCAAATTCTAAAGCTTTGCACCCTCGCTGGATACAATGGGCAGCATCTTTGACGTCTCTGGATGTCACATTTATTTTTGATGTCTCCTTGCAGTCGCAGGAGTTTTTGCAGTATGAATTTGTTCATCCTGCTCCTTTGGCTATGCGGCCTTTGGAAGACTTCCATTGCATCATATACACTGATGGTTCAGCGCAGGTTGCGCATGGGTCTAAGCACGCATACTTTTCCGCATGCCCTATTGTGGTAGGTGCCATGGTGAATGACGAGTTCAAGTCCAGGGTCATGCACACGCAGACTCTAGGGGACTGCACCGCACAATTGGCGGAGCTTCGTGCTCTGATGCTTGCATTGAAGTAAGCTGTTCCTGGTGTGTCAACTCTTATTGTGAGTGATTCCTACTACTGTGTCCAGTCTTACAATGAAAACCTCTTCTTTTGGATTCAGAATGATTTTCGTGATTCCAAGGGTAGCACAATAAAACATAAAATGATATGGGTCCGAGTGGCTGAGCTTAAAGAGCAGTTGCCACTCGTGTTTGTGATTCATACTCTTGGTCATCAACGCATGGGAGTCCAAGCTGTTGGCAATTCGCTAGCCGATGAGGCAGCAAAATCAGTGGTATCGACATATTTGGTTGCAGCAGTTACACGTTCCAAAAGTAAGATTGATGATGATATCTTGGCAGCTGTTGCTGCAACTGAGAAGGGAGGTAAATATTCAAAGGGATTCCCATCGAAGTATTCATACCACTTAAGTCCTGATAACGTTCCTTATGTGAAAATTCCTGACGTTGGTGAGAGATTGCTTCCCAACGCGAACCGCAGGCCTACTCCGATTACCGCAGCCCATGAAGGTGTTGCGTCTGCGCATGCGGGCGCTTCGGCTACTGTAGCTCAGTTACAACAAGGTTTCTGGTGGCGGGGACTGTACAAACAGACGCGTGATAATGTCCTTCAATGTGACATATGCCAGCAGACTAAGCCTTCAACTGCTGAGCGTCCGCCTCAGACTCAGTTGTACATTTCTAATAAACTCCTTGGGTGTGGTTATTTAGATCACTGCGGTCCCTTTTCTTCTGATACTGCGTATAAGTACATCTTAGTAGCAGTTGATTCATGCACACGCTTTGTGTGGGTCTGGCCGCACCGCAGCACTGATTCACGGACTGTTATAAGAGACTTGCGTATCTTTGTAGGGATTTTTGCCTGTGGTACCTTTTATTCGGATCAGGGTCCGGCTTTCGCCTCTAAGGGTTATAAGGATGCCATGACTTTGTTGGGGGTACAAGTCAAGTTTTCGTCTCCATACAGACCTGAGGGTGATAGTGTTGTGGAATGAATGAACCGAGATTTAAAGCAGTCTTTGACGGCCCGAGTTATAGGTACTGGCAGGAACTGGCTGGCCCATCTCAATGGCGTGCAGTGTGCTCTTAATAATCTCCCTAGAAGGTCTCTGGGTGTGCGGACCCCATACGAAATGCTCTTTGGTATCAAGATGTATGTACCGGACCTTGACGGTCTAGACCCGGTGGCTCAAGCCGCCTCCTTTGACGTAGATGAACATTGCAATGTTTTACAGGATCTACAAAAGACAAGAGACAATCTTGCAGAGGAACATTTGCCCTCCACCTCGGATGATGCGTTGCAGATCCCAGTAGTTGGCTGGCTACCCCAAGTTGGAGAACTAGTTCCTGAGAAGATCGATAACAAGAAAGAATTTGGTCCCTCTTATTGAGCTCCGGTTCCATTGCTTGGTGGGCACAAGAACAGTTATTTTACCACCACTTCCAGGTCATAAGGAGAACAGGTATTTGACAATGTCAAGATACATAGAGTGGCCGATGCTTCTTAGTATGACACCGGCAGTCTCATGTCCTTCGATTTTGAGAAATTCTGTTTTGGCCCCAGTTTCCAATCCTGCGCCTGATGTTGCTCTAGAGTTGCCTGCAATTTCCAATCCTTTATAGAGTATACTGCCTGGTACTCAACATGATGAAATTGACTATACTTATCCTACTGACTTATCGATGCCTGATTTGCAAACTCGCTTGGCTACAGAATCCAGATTTTCATTTGACACCGTATCACACACATCTAATAAGCCCTTGAAGATTTCTAATTTGGCAAGACTGTTTAAGAAACATTTTTTGATTCCCTCTTGGACTTATATTTGGATGGTGCTTTTTTCGAATTACCTTTTTATGACAATTGGTTTTGTGTTTTATTTTTTCCGTCTCGTCAATGGACACTATGTTGAGGAGAGAACTGACATTCGACATATCAATGGAACTTTGGCTCCCCATTCCTCATCGCACAGAGTGCAAAGAGACTTAGCTTTTGTTAACATCACAGCTTGGTCTGTCCTAGATGGGATTGTGTGGGATGCGGTTCGATTTCAAATTCATGGGCCCACTGAGGTCATAAATGTCCCCAATGTGCTTAGAGTGTCAATGGGGGATGTGGTTTAACAAAATATACGTTCTGATGATTGGGATGTTCAGGCCGTTGAATCATTGTTCTCTGATTTGAAATTTTATGCTGCCTTTAATGCTGAAGATTTGTACTTGGAGGCTGCTAATTACGGTGATTTGTATTGTTATCAACATTTTGGCAATCACTACCTGCATAAAGCTAATACCAGGAGACTCACTGTAAATTACACCCAGTGGGAACACTGTCCAGCCCCTATACAAGGCAGTTCTGCTACTTTTTTTTAAAAGGTTCACTTACTTTACAGATTTTAATCAATCTAATCCTAATGCCTTTTATTTTAAAATGGCTGAAAAGTCAATTTCCAAAGTTAGACTTACCGATACTAAATTACTGTATTCGAAGTCCTGTCTATACCAGTTGGCTGTTGGGGGCTACGAGTTGTGGAAGGATACAATTGACCTTAAATCAGTTTGGGGTTCTAAAAGTTGGCAAGTGCAAGGCACAGAGGCTTTGCACCGAGCATGCCTCATCCAGAACCATATGTTGTTTTGGAATTCTACTATTTCGCAAACAACATGCGTTGGATTGGCTACTCCTAAAAGATTAAATGCTCCTTCCTTTCCTGACTTAGAGGAAGTTTCCGGTTGGGGTAATTTTACTAAATATTCCATGAGAGAGTTACAAACTCTGTTAATGAATTCTTCATTTAACATATCCAGTTTGGATCCCGAAGGCTGGTTGCTCTGGCACAGAAGTGCTGATTCATGCCAGCATCGTTTTCTGGGTTTAGCTCCCGGCTATACACAGGTCAGGGTTGATCCCCGTTTTGAAAGTGGCCATTCTGTAACTACCTATTCTGTGGGGAAATTGTGCCAGAACTGGCTCAGACATTCTACCTTGGCGTCAGTTAAACTGCATTTATCTAAACTGACTGATTATTTTGATCTGGATGATTTTATGAAAGGCCCCGCTAAAGGTAGATCAAAAAGATAGATATATGCTGTTTATAATGAAATTTGGAAAGCTTCCCAGATTGAGGCGGCTACCCGCCTCAGGGCTACAGATCAAGCTAATTTAGAAAAAGTGCTAGCAGTTGTGAATAACAGCATTAACACACTCTCTTCTCGCATTTACATGTTAGATAATATTGTGTCATCTGTTGTAGATATTGTGCAAGATGAGGTATCTACCCTGTACCATGGTCAAAATCAATTACGTTCCATTATGCAGTTTGCCTGGACCTTGCAGACACTTAAAGCCTCTAAAGTACTTGAATATGTCTGCCTTGTTTGCCCCCTTTAATTTGACTGACAAGCAACGCTTACTATCAATGAAGGATGCTTCTTTTTCCATGTTGCACATTGAGAAGTTAGAACCTTTATCGTTTTCTGTGGCTGAAGCAAATGAGGCTACTTGGCCTATTCATGGTTTGATTACTCTTCCTTTTCCTTTATTTGCATTTACGAATTGTGTGAAGTACTTTGCCATTGGCAGATACAAGCCTCTAGGAAGTTCTTATCTCCATGAAGCATGGTTGCTTCCTTTTACATACAGATGTCTTAGGGAAGGAAGAGAAGTTTATTTAAATGGTGAAGAATGCACTGAAGCACCAGATCATTCCTTAATGTGTCGACATATCCAAATACATGGCTCTTGCAACCAAGACGAGCCTAATTTAGCCTGTGTTTTGAAAGGTACACCCGTGCCTGCAATAGGTCCCACATTCACGTTGCTGGCTAACGGGAGTTATTTACTTTTAAACAATGAGGATTGCTGTGGGTTCATTAAAGGGATTGCTTATGTCGTTACAGTCAGTGAACGTGTAATTTGTTGCAAGCATGTACTGTATCCACCCCCGCATGGGAAACTTGATGTTTCCATCTGGCCTAAGATTCCGACCTTGAAGGCAGGGTTCAATAAGATGAGTCGCATAAGAGCTCTATTGTTCCAGAAAGAAGTTGCCCTCACATCTGCTTGTGAAACATTTGTCCTTCACGTGGCTAACACCCGCACAGAAGTACATGCCTTATTAAATACTGATCTGCCCTTGCACAACAGTGAATTGATTCATACAATCTTCAATGCGTCCTCCACTTCGGCGCTGGCTCACTTTTTTAAAGTTGTAAGCAGTGGCTTAGTGACTTCCTTCCAAAATATTTTCGGAGTCATTCCAGCATTCTTCCATTCTATTTTCTCCAGCCTGTTTGGTGGATTTCCCTTACTACTGGCTCTTGCTGCTGGCGTACTATTGCTATTCTGTCTATTTCAAAATGGATGCACATCCTGTCTTGCAAGACGGGCTGTCTCGGCTAGGGCTTCTTCGCGCCCGGATGCTTGAGTACTATGGTGCGCTGCCGCTTGCCACACTGAGTGCAGCGTATGGATTATCGTTTCGATTTTCCTTATTTACATGCGTTCAGCCTGTTTTCCATTGCCTGAGTTGAGATTTCGAATGGGCCCTGGATTTGTGTCTCTGCAATACGGTATCTCCCGAAGCGGATTTTAATCAGCTTATGAGTCCCTTAGTTGCTCATGAATTGCTTTGTTCTGATGGAGGGATTATGGCCTTTGCAGCGATGCATGGTGTTCTGGGTCATTGGAATGTGTTCGCAGCGGCCCAATATTTCTTGGCTCGCAGTTTCCTCGAGAACCCACCGAGTTGTCCTCTGATGGTGCAAAAGGCTCCGGTAATCAAAGAGCATGTATGTTATTTCCCTTTGTTAAATTGGATGGCTGATCTGTTTTCAGATGATAATAATAATAATAATGAATTTTATAAAGCGCATGGTTACGCCATCTCGGCGTGTCCCCGCACTGTCGTGACTTCCTGTTGGAGGCTGTTGCTGCATACTTTGCCTATTCATTATTAGGATGAACTGGGTTTGCAGTCTCAAGTTTTTGACCTGAACATCTCGTTGGATTTTAAAAAAATTGGGACTCTCCCAATTTTTTTTTTTTTTTTAAAGATTGCCTATTGACTTTATCAATGTTCAATGCTGAGTTTTTTCACGACTATTACATTTTTTTTATCTCCTTCGATTTTTTAAGTGACAAATTGGAGACTTGTGTTTGAACTATCGAACTTGAACTCTGCGTTCCTAAATTGCCTCTTTATAATTGTCCTATCAGTGCTTGGATCAAAGGGAGGGTGTTTTATGTTATGTATTGGTTTCAATTTTGCACTGTGTTAAGTTGGCATGTGTGAGTTAGAGTTTTAAACGCCATTTTTCCTTTCCTGCTGCCTCTGCACACAACACATTTTTTTATTAATGCTTTTCGCCTAGTTAGGTATTTTGCTTTACACGAGAATAACATGTTTGCTTATAATATCAGTCATGATTGGTGAGCTATGTCTGTACAGTGGGTGCCGAGTCCTTCAAGGTTATCTCAACACAGCGCTTACTGTTTGGATTGATCAGCGCACAGAGTAGACATAATATGGGTGCAGCTGTGGCCAACTTTGGTTTTAGGCGCAAATGATATTGCACTGCGTAAGGCAGGAGACACACACTTGATGAATATCCGTATGCAGAGTGTTGGTGTAGGAGATGATGTGATATATTTCAACTGAGCCTAAAGGTATGGGCCTGCCCTTCTAAACCCAAAGAGACCTTCTGTAGATATAATGTAATATACTAGCTAGGGAGGGTAAACTGAGGTTCTATTTAGACCTGTTTCCTTTAGCATTTTAACATGATTTCTCCCTTTGTATTTTATGGAATAGTAACTATGTTTTTAACCTTGATCTTTATAATATGTTTGCTTGTATTAGCTAAGATACTGCATCTGAGAACACTGCATTAGAAATAAACATTTCAAACTCACACGTGTTCTCATTGACTCCTAGTTCTGGATTGATATGTTAGTATAACGAAAGAGTGTTCATGTGTTCCATGTTTCCTGAGGTGTTCTAAGTCCATGTTCTGGGTTGTCTAAATCATTGGGGTTTTGTAAGTACCAATGAGACACTGATTGCTAGTCTGGTAGGGGATTTTGGATACTAAGGTGAGTTTTGGCACATCCTAATTCACTGAGGTTCTAAGTCTCTATGCACGATTATGTATAGGAGCAGAAATCCCTGCTACACCACCAAGACAAACTTTCAACGCTGACAAAACTGAAGTGCTGATCTTCAGGAATAAGAGCTCACCTTGGTACTCCACTTAGTGGCCCACTGAACTCGGAACCACACCACACCCCAACTGACCATGCTAGGAATCTTGGCCTTATCCTGGCCACCAAGCTCATCATGAAGTCCCAGGTCAATGCTGTCACCTCTGCATGCTTCCACATCCTCCGCATGTTTCCTAAAATCTTCAAGTGGCTTTCACTGGACACCAGACATACCATCACGTAGGCCCTAATCATAAGCAGATTGGACTATGGCGACACACTCTTCACTAGCATCCCAACCCATCTTCTTAACAGATCTAAAAACATCCAAAATGCCACCACCAGACTCGATCTCGACCTCCGATGCCGATGGCACACGACTCCTCAGAGAGCTCCACTGGTTCCTCATCCAAAAGTGCGGCCAGCTCAAACTTCTCACACACACATTCAAGTCACTAAACAACACTGGAACTGCATACCTCAATCACCGGCTTCACTACCACCAACCCACCAGACAGCATCACTCTCACTTGCACACACCCTGCAACCAGAGAAGCAGAATGGTAGGTCAGTCATTCTCCTACCCAGCCACCACTTCCGAGAATTACTTCCTCCACATCATTGCCTCCTCCTCACTTCTCGAACTCTGCAAGATGCTGAAGACCTGTTTTTTCAATTAGTCTTCTTGCGAGACCATGAAGAGTGCATGTACTCGGGCCCATGCTCACCATGTGCCTACTTTCACCAATTCAGCACCTAGATTCCCTCATGTGTGACAAGATCTGCTGCTTTATGATGAATCAAACCTCCACTTAACAATACTGTGATCTCTCTCCAGCAGGAACATTTTTCAGCAGAGCCTCTTAATATTTTTATGGTTGACTGAAATCTGCTGGACACACAGTGAACTCTGTAGCAGGTAATGGTAAACACGTTAGTTCAAAACACAGTGCTTCCCAAGGTCAGTGCCAGGTGCGGCTGCACCAGTTGCACCACCCTAAAGCTGGTCCTGCTCTGAGGTGGACCTCAATGTTCCCACCAGTGCCCATATCTCACAACGTGCTCTCGTTCTGTTTTTCACCCTGTGCCTCAAACACCACAGTATCTTACGGCTTGTGCCAGCCCATTGTCCTTTGCCCTACATAGGCACATTATATCGTGCCCCCTCCTGCAAAATGATATGTACGGCTGTAGCTTTGTGGACTTTGGTGACAGAATATGTTTTGGTCTGTTGGACATAGTGAACAAAGCATGCATGTTTGTGTTTGTAAGTGTGCACTTTTTGTGCTTGTATCTGTTACTGAATGCTATGTGCCACTGTGTGCATGTACCTCATGCTATGCCTCTGCGTTTATAGCCTTATAGGTGGAGAAGTGTGGCTCAATGGTTAGAGCGGCAGACCCTGATGCAGAGGTCTGGCCCAGGACCAGGGTTCAATTCCCACCTCGGCGGGTTTTGGGCTCAATTTCCTCGAACCTGATAATTCTCGCCTCGGTGCCTTTTCTAATCATGGGTCCCACTCTGCAACTCTGGGCAATAGCTTGCTTAATCTCCACAACGGCCCCAACAGCGTGGGATGCCTGGCTTCACTTTGGGGGTGCCCAGGAGTGGACATTTCACAGGGAAAAGCCAGGAAGGGTTCCACAGCGGTATGCGTACAGCGCAAGGAAACCCCGGTTGGGGTATAAGTGCGCTTTACAAGTACAAATTCATTTCATAACAACTTTATTAGCAACCAAGTTCCAAATGGCATAACTTTATTTTTTATTATAGCAAACAGGTGCTCGCCTGCTGCCATTTACCTAACAGATTAAGAAACAGATTTGACCCTTTTTCCTGGTTTGTTAGAGATCAAAGTGCGCCATCCAATAGGACACCACAGATACGGTAGAAGTAATTGCACAACAGACAAGCAGGACACTAGTAAGACTATCACCTTGAGATCTGCCTAGAAGCATCTTTCAGTGTGCTAATTTAAACAAATTAAGACGTTATGGAAAAATGAATAGCCTTCGTATTTTTCTGCTTACAAAAAGCCATGCACAATAATACATAAAGGAAATAAACACAACCATGCAGCCAGGCCTAAAATATAGAATATCAAAAGGATTAATACCAGTAACAGCAAGTTAACTGTAACGCTAATATGCATATTTCGTATATTGTTTTTTTAAAGAATAAAAGTCCAAATTTGAACCAACTATTGAATCATAAAAAGCAATGTTAACATTCACCGAATAATCCGACTACTTTTTCCACCAAAGGTTCGATTTAAGTCATGATGGAGAGGGACCTCTCCCCGCCAAGGCTGTGGTCTTCCTGCCCGATTTTGAATTGGGCAGCCAATAGTTTGATGATGGCGGAGACTACTCTGTCTCTGCTGTGTTCAAACTTCTCAGAGGTCCTCATGGAGTAAGGCAAAATGTCCGTCCACCTAATTTCGATGGGCAGACATATTGACGTTTTTCAATGCCCGTAATTGAAAGGAAAAATCTGGCAGTAAGGGGCACTGGAAGGAAACGCCCATGAAGGGGAGGCATTATTAGTTTTATTTTTAACGTAAATATTCAGCTTTAGGATTTTCGTTTTTTAAATTACATTTTTTTTTTTAACTTTACCGTTCTACCAGTAAGGGATCCAAAGTAGAAGAATGACCCGGTGTAATTCACAGGAATCTTAGGGAACCATTTGTTTTTTTAAAAGAACCCTCACTGACCAACCTAGTTGGTAGCATGCTTTGTCATAGGGTTACGAGCTGGGTTGCCGAGTGCAACCCAGCTGCACTACAATGCCTGAACTACAGCGGAGAGGTTTTTTTTTTGTGAAAGGAGAACTGGGGCAGGCTCTTTTGGAGAAGGAATGGGAAGATATCCACTACAGAGCCACCCATGCAGCGCACAGCAGCACAGGAGCTGAATCCACGTACAAAGTACTCTCATATTGTTATCTCACCTCAGCACGCATACACAGTTGGGATAAGAACAGGTCTGAGAAATTCTGGCGAGGATGCAGCCAGACGGGTTCACTCGTACATTTGCTTTGGCATTGCCCTAAGACCGCTTTTGGGGGGTGGTTCTGGACGATATCGACAGAGCCTTCAATACTACCATCCCACGCTTTCCAGCTTACACACACTTAGGACTGCCGAATCCACTTACATTTCCTCTGCGCTCCTTGAGAGGGCACCAAATCGCCCTTGCTCCACTAGCTGCGCGTCAGGTAATCTTGGCAAGATGGGGAACAGCAAATGTCCGGGATCATATACACTGGCTACATAATTTATGGCCAACCTTAGCGATGTAGCACCTGTCGCTGGTGGCCGACCACAAGGAGGAAACCAATAGCTACCTATGGGCCTCATTCATACAGATACTCTCAGTTGTACTGCTGGAGGTTTCTTGTCCTCAATATCTAAAGATCTCAAGACTTATCCCAAGCTAATTGGGCCTACTGATCCACTAACCAGCAAATTGCATAGGCAGCAGGCCTCCATTGGCTGTGAGTATAGGACAGACTTACCCAAGGGATAGCGCTTCGCTGGTGTACAGAATGAGGGTGAGGGGGAAGGGATAGGGGGGATGGAGGGAGGGAGTTATTTCCTTTTTCCTTTCTCTGTTCTTCTTCCCCACCGGATTTGGGGTAGTCTTTGTTTGCTTTTCTTACTTGTTATGTTGGTCCTACAAGACTCCCGATCGCTGCCTGCCCCCTGGGTTCTTGGCATTAAAGCTGTGTACTCCAGTTAAAGTCCTAAGGTTGTAGGCGTATTGCTGTGTTTATCTCTTGGACCTCACAATGAAAAGAATGGTTCCATAAAAGGAGGTATAAGAACTTTGGAAGGACGATCATTTTTACAACAGCGATGTGACTGGCTAATGATAGGGGGAGTTTTTGCCAACAGTGTGTCTTGGTTTCAAGCCACTCCATTGCTTTGCCAAAGTTTGACCTCCATAATCCATCTATTTCTCTGCTTATGCACATGCCAAGATATCTAGTAGGGTCACTTGCCCAAATGAACGGATAGTCTGTTGCAAATGGCTGAGTGGCATTGGTGAGGGGGAAAAGAACAGATTTAATCTAGTTGACCTGGACACCAGAGAGACAGCCAAAGCAAATTACCTCCCTAGTCAAGGTTTTGCAGATATATATTGTAACGTCATCCGCATACATTGACGTAACCAGAGCTCGGGCTGAGAAGCCAATACCCCGTTGGGTGTGGTGTTGACGCAGGCATGCCACCAGAGGCTCCATGGCAATGGCAAATACTATGGGAGACAGGGGGCATCCCCTTTGTGGCCCTCGAGATGGCTATGGTGTCGGTTACCTGCCTCTTTAATCCTGATGAGTGCTGTCGGGAGTTTATAAAGTAATTGTATTTTCTGCATGACGCTCGTGCTGAAGCCCAGCCGGGGGAGAATGTAAAACAGAAAGGGCCACTCTAGCGTGTCATAAGCCTTAGTGCCGTCCAGGAGGGCAGCCACAGCAGGCAGGGTGGGGTTGATCTGGTGAAGGACCGAAAAGATGGTACACAGATGGGAGGTGGCGCGGCCCAGGATAAATCCTGATAGGTTGGGGCGAGCAATCAGAGTCATGAACGGGAGGAGGCGGTTTGCCAGCAATTTAGCATAGATGTTATTGTCCGTATTGATTAGCGATAAGGGGCGATATGAATTGCAACTGTCAGGGGATTTGTCCGTCTTCAAGAGGAGGGTGAGCATGGCTTTGCCGAGAGATGGGGGAAGCCTGCCCAGTTCTAAGGCTTCATTATGCATTTCAGACAGGATGGGGACAAGAAGGGGCACATACTCTTTATAAAATGCAGGAGTGAGTCCATCTGAGCCAGGGGCTTTATTTTCGTCCTGCAATGACTAATGAAATTTCTTCAAGAGTAAATGGCTCATCCAGGTATTCTCGGTGCCCATTGCCGAGCCACAGCAGTTCAATTGAGTTGAAGTATTGATCCATGATCTCTCTGGGCGCAGTTGTCCCAGCTGTATATAGTTGGGAATAGAAGGCAGAAACCCTAGCAATAATCTCGGCGGGAGAGGTGGTCCTCCCACTGGCCTCGTCATTGAGCGCCGTAATATAAGTAGATGCATGTGGCTATCGGAGTAGGCCTGCAAGGGTCTTGTCAGGGCGATCGCCTTCCCCGTAGCGGCGAGCCTGGGCCTCTTTGCCAACGAAGGCGACCTCTCTGTCAGCCTCCTCATAAAATTCAGTAAGCTTGCATCTGTTAGCGGCAAGCGTAGCAGGACAGGGGTCTTGAGATTGTTGTCGGTCTAGGGTTTTAATATCTTTTTCCAGGTGCTCGAGGGTACCCCTGAGAGACCTTAACACCCCGGATTGCTTGTAATTCAACAGGTGAGCGATGATAGGTCTTGCAGGGGTTGGGTTGCTGGCCAAGTGACCTGAGCGTCCGTTCGATGATGAAATGAGCGGATAGGACCGGGCCGAAGAGATTGCGAAACAAAAATTCGAGATAATCTTCCATCTTACTAGTCGCAGTGGACTCCGGGAAACCAACGACCAAGTGTTGTTCCTTTGAGACCGTGCCTCCAAGTCTTCGTTCTTGCGCGGATCAAATCAAGGACCTTGTCCATTTTGAGGAGCTTCTGCGTTCCTGTTTCTCCAGCGTCTTCCGCATCAGAGACCCTTGCTTCTAGCTGGACGAGACACGTGTCGTGGGAGTCCACCCTCTGCGTGACCTGGTCAAGGCAAGGTGTTGGGTGATCTATTTTCGCATTGATTGATTTGAGACTGGATTTCACCTCTAGCAGGATGGTTCGAAGGCTGTCATCTTGCTCGCCAGGAGGGTCAGTCTGAGTTAATTGCTCACCGGGTCTCGCCACCCCTGGCCTTCCCACACCCCTTGAAGGTGAGCTTGGGCTGTCTGGTGTCTGTCTTCCCCATGGCAGCTCTGCAGGACTGCAAGGGGGATGTGCTGCTCGTAGATGTTCCCTCTGGATTGAGTTGGTCCTGGGTCGGGAGGCTGATTGGGCAAAGCAAGGTCGCAATAGGATATGGTAGGGCTGCACCCATGAGAGTCAGTGCGAGGCCCAGGCAGGCTGCGAGGGCCGCACACGGAGGGCCAGATCCAGCTGTTCGGGAGGCTCAGGCGTCCAGCGGCAGTGCAAAAGTTGGAGCAATCAAGAATTTGTAGGGCGGCAAAAAGCAACAGGCTTCAACCTGAGCCCCCCTCGGGGTCCTGGCGGTAAGTTTAAATCTGGGCCAACGGCCGCCCACCGCAATGCAATCCGTGGCGCAAAGTGGGCCAGAAGGGAGGGGGGAACCCCCAGTAGCATGTCCTCTCCGTCTGCAGGCCAACGAGTAGTGGTAGCGGGCAGATGTGTGTGCGGGGTGGCCAGTGCAGAACTCTCAGTGAGGGAGAAGCAGGGAAAGTGCAGAGGCACAGGAGCCAGCCAGGAGAGACAGGGTATGTCGGTGACCTACAAGCTTGCGCCGGTGAAGTCCGGGAAGGCAGGCAGGGCGGTCTGCAGGATGGGCCCCTTGCGTGTGCCGTGACCTACTTGGTGTTCAGGACGCCAGTCTCACAGTCAATGTCACCGCACATCACCAGCAATCGCTCCGGAGGCCGCCCAGGATCAGGGAAAAAGCGGTACAAAAGGGGGTGGTGATGGACGGAGCATCTGAATCAATCAAACACTCACACCCAGTCAAAAGATCTGCGTTTAATCCATCACCGTTCTTTAGCCCACTCTGCCACCCCAGTTCAAACATGGCTATATGCAAATCAGTCTGACCCTGTGCCTCATGGGAACAGTCCAGCCCGAACTACCAAGCCATGTCTTCCCTGGACTGGAAACAAGCTTCCGAGGACCGGTTTCTGGCATTCCAGCCGTCTTCAGCCCGGCTTGCTTGAATCCAGTGGCAAAGTGGATACCCTGCCACACTTATGGCGGCCAAAAGCGGTACAGACGTGAGTCCCAGGCTCTCCACACCACTGGAGTCAAGCTATCCAGGCTGAAGAAGGCTGATAGCCAGAAAACGGTCCTTGGATGCTTGATTCCGGTCTGGGAAAGACATGGCTTGGTAGTTCGGGCTGGACTGTTCCCATGAGGCACAGGGTCAAGGCTGATTTGCATATAGCCATTGTCTGACCTAGGGTGGTGTGGAGTGCAAAAAAACGATGGATTTAGGCCCAGATCTTTGTACTGGGGTGAATGTAAGACATTGTTCTGCATTCTGTCCATCAACTGTGTTTTTTGCAGGATCAGGCAAGGCACCAGAGCAGCAGAGGCCCACGATCCGCCCCCAGACAGCTCTCCACACACCAGCCACGGCCCAGAACCAGCAAAGCGCCGCAGTCACAGATACATGGCAATCCCAGCGGGGCTTCACTCCAAGCCGGCCACCGGAATGCGTCAAGCGGGCAACCCCGCCAGTGCCAACAGGAGGAGATTCAGGCAAGCAAGCCGGGCAGAGTGGGCACATATGAGCCGTTAGGTGCGTGGGCCACCAGTCAGTGCTCCAGTTCGGCATGTGCTCCGGACATCGCCTCTTTTGGACAATCCAGCACTTCAGTGGGGGTATACAATGTCAAGGATCACCCCAGGGGACAGGATTCCTCCCGCTGCAGTCGGATTATGCTAGATTACTCGGCTCAGCCGGCAGAGCTTGCTCAGCTTTCAGCCATCTTGCCGCTGGCGACACCACTTCCCTGTCGATAGTGCTCGCAGGATAAGGGTCAGAGCACAAAAATGGCTGACTCTTATCTGAACGCTTGAACTGGAAATTTACTGGGTGTCCTCCTCACTACAGGATAATTCTTAGATTAAATCAATACATCTAAATGCAACAATACTCCTGGGAACAAACATCCAATAACCCACATTGCAGTGAAACAGTGACCACCGCGTCACAAAAAGTAGTGAATTCAAAGGGGAAATATGAATTTCCATGTAAAATTTGTATCTTTGCAGTGGGAAATCTAAAGAGTAATATTAAGATAACAAATTCAACTATGTTTTAAATTATAACAAATAAATAACCTGGCAAAAAAGCTAAGCCATAAGTGCCTTGGTATTGCTTGACCTAAATGACGCAGTTCAGCTGTCCGGATTTAAAAGGTCAGAGACTTATTTCGATTTTTAATGTTCATTTAAAAAAACCTATTTTCAGAGTTCTGTGATTTTACAAACTGTGTTCGTGCAAAGAAGTATGAAACGGAGATGTGTGGGTGAGGCGAAAAACTATAACCACAAAAAATGAAAAGTAAACTGTGTGGGTTGACGAAAACAAAGCGACCACATACAACAATATAGTGTCATGTCTAAATAAAAGGACACAAAACATCACGAAAAAGCGAAGGATCTTATGAGGGCCACCAAGAAAATGTTATGCACAACATGCCCTTCCACTAGATTTTAGATGTATTTCCTGCTTTAGATTTCTTTATTGACTCCATTTTTTTAATGTTCCTTTCAAGCTCATCTTGTTAAAAAAAAAACAGGTAGAAAATCTTAAAACTGAATCACAGTAATAAAATATCACAATACTGCTGGCTCTTTTTTCGTCTTATTAAAGCAGCGCCAAGGATCCCTATTTGGCTTATATTTTTAACAATGACTCAGTTTCTTAAACTATGGTCAAATAGGTTTTCCCTATCATTCATACTTCGTTTAGCAATCTTGATTTGCAATGTGCCTAGCTAGCATCATCGCAAGTTCTTCCAAATGTTGGGGTAATATAAACCCAACTGACGATACAACTGGTGCAAACGATATTTGAGCACATTTCAGCACTAATAGTAATTAATCTTTCATTTTTATTTATAAAACTTTATTCAAGATTGAAATCAAGCGCATAAATATTTAAAGAAAAAAACACGCTTCTACCCTATCCATTTACAGCAACCAAAAAAATTTCAGAATCAGCTCCATAATTTGTACAGAATTTAACAACAGAAACAAAATAAGGATTAGGTAAAGGAAACTGAGGAACACATGACAAATTTGCATTCTTCCCAGCCATAGGGTCACACAGCGACCTATAAGAATGCACAATAGCCCATATGTACAAAATCCCCAGTTTTAGATTCCCTAATAGTAAATAAGTAGGTAGGTAAATTTCTTTATTCGTCATTATACAAAACACCATGAAAGTACAGTTAAAAATGCTAATAATACACACATTCTTGTCATCTATACAGAAGATTAAAAGGGAAAAAGGGCACAGAAGTATTAATTTCAATTCATTACAATTCATTAATCCTCTGTCTAACCTCCACTCCTTTCCACAGATCCTCTTGTCTCTCTTAATTTAAGTGCTAGCCTTAAAAAACTTGTGATGGAGAGCAGGGTCAGGGGGTCTTGCGCTATTTGTAAGTGTGAAAGGGCAACCTTAGCATGCCTAAATTTCATTTTCTTCAACAAGTTAATTAAATACAGGCGCCTGGGCAATGAATAAAAGGGGCATAATAATACAAAATGAAGGGTATCCTGCGGAGATCGTTTATCGCAGCCGCAGGGACCCATTGGCTCTCCGTGATTGGTAAAACCTGCCGGATCAGCTAATAAATAATGTAAAAGGTTGAGCCTAAAACGAGTTAATAAAAATCCTTCCTGAGTGTTGTATGTAAGGGCAAGGTACGGTTCCATTCCTTTGCTAGACCTCACTAAGCCGTAGGCTCTGACTGACTGTTTGCCCCATTCCTTCTGCACTCTAGAGGCAGTTTTATAGATGGTAAACCTCTTCTTCACACTAGCCTTATCCCGGCCTACACCTCGGGTCGGGTTTGAGAAGAGATCCTTACAGCCATTTTTTTCAAAAACGACCGTATGAGACTTCAGCCATGGAATGTCCATTTCCCTATCCCTGCTAAGGCAATCCATCATTATTTGCCTGGTCAATTCTGCCTCCGGGTTGTCCCAGATCTTTACCCATTCTAACAGGGGTCTGACCTGAATCTATAAAGGCCCCCCCCAGCTCTTCGTGGGCAATGTAAGCAGGGACACCCTTTAGGACCTTAAGGAGCCTTCTCATATATTTATTCTCCTCTACCTGCAATTTATCAGAATTGGTGAACCCCCAGAGTTCCGCACCATACGCCACCTTAGAATAGCAGAGAGAGTTATATAAGCTCATCATTTGCTCCGGGGGACCACCGTCCTAGTCTGCGACCAAAATTCATTATTGCCCCTGTGCTTGACAATAACCTGTTACAACGCTCCTCAAGTAATGCTTTAAAATTTAAGTGCTCATCAAATAAAATTCCCAAGTAAGAGAAGGACTGCACCTTCTCTAATTTGTGCTCGCCTATTCTATAATTAAAACATTTGCTTGATTTTAACCTTGCTTCCATTACGTACGACTTGGTTAGGTTGGCAGATAGATCTAAATTATTCATGAAATCCACGAAGCCATCTATCATTGTCTGTAGTCCCGTTGGGGTACGTGCCAACAGTACTGCGTCGTCAGCGTAGAGTAAGACTGGGATTGCTCTTCTACCTACTCTTGGGGAGCCCACATTTAGGCTTAGTAGGGTGCTTCTAAACCATTTATATACAAAGAAAACAAAAATGGTGCCAAAATACACCCTTGTCGCACACCACTAGTGCAAGTAAAGGGATCAGTGCATCCACCCTCCAAATTATACCTTACATTGGCCGTCGTGTTCCAATGTAAATAAGTAGAAATTGCTATTCGGGAATCGGAACGTATGTAAACTGCGAATTTCTTATAGCGATGCCTATGGATTTGTATTTGCTATTAGAACAAACATTTGCAATGCAATAGGTCTCGCATTTTAGACACTTTGACATATTGGTATTGTAAATGGCAATGCCTTTTATTATTGCAGATTTTTTAAACACATAAATCAAAGGCATTGTGATTTACATTGCCAATAGCTCAAAATCTTGCAATTGCGAGACCTATTGCATTGCAAATGCTTGTTTGTGAAAGGTGATGAATTACCATGTTTTATCCGAGCACTAATTGCAGACCAAAAAAATTGAGAGATCTTAATCAATGTTGCTACGTCCCTGTGACTGACACTCACTACACAGGGATCTCAATGACTTTCCTCTGAGAACGTCTGTGGAAGTCTCTTCCAGCTCAGACCCTGTGCAGTGCATTTTTGAGGCTCTTGCTCATCAAAAGTATCTGAGAGACAAACAGGAGGACGTTCACTTCCAGCTCAACCACTGCCACCAGTGTGATCTTTAACAAGTCTCTATCTGGGGAGCACGAGGCACCTTTCAGATTCAATTTTAAGGAAATGAAACTAGCACGTGGCATGACTTACTTCTATGCCGGGGAAAACGGGCGGGAGTGAAATCCAGTGTACCAAATGCAACTTTAAGCAACCAAAATGTTGGAATCCGAATCGTGGAGTCGGAGCGCAGTCGGGGGGTGGGAAAGCAATATCTGTTCATGACAGCAGGAGACGTACAACGCCGATTGCTACTGCGGCACAGCCCAAGATGACCTTTGCTTTGGGTAACCTGGGATTTTCGCACCTGATTAAAACCGTGTGCCTTGTGCTAAGATGCGACGTTCAGTGGAAACCGAGTGAAATGAAAGGGCTGCAGATCTTGCCTGGTACGGCCTGGTACGGCCCCAGTCTGCTCCAAGCCAGTCCCCTGCGCCTCTGGGTGACATTTGATGCCCACTCGAGTGATCAAACGGCTGATGCGTTGTGATGTGAGAGGGGGACCCCGGGGCTCGGTCGGATAGGGGGGGGGGGGGGGCTGTAAGAAGGCACAGTCTCCACCACCATGTTGCTGATTGATGCTGCTTGGGAGGTGGAAGGGGTGTTCTCTGTAGGCAAGCATAGGGGCGCCATATTAACTAAATAAATAAAGGATACAGTGATTGTTGCTTGATGCGGTTTGGGAGGTGGGAGGGGTGTTCTCTGTAGGCAGGCATACAGGGACAAAAAAGAGTGCTTACAGACTAATTGAAGGAGACAGTATAATGGCGCAAGTAAATCCAATCCTGATGGGCGGTCCCAAAAGGAGAAAGTGCAGTAACAAGGAGGGTCTAAAAAGCCTCATTTTCAATCGGAAGCCAGCATTTACCATGGACGATGACACCAGCCAATGAAAAATATGGGCGGGCTTCCACCTCACTTCTAAAAAAAAAAATAATACAGCATTCCTCGCAAAACGGCAGCACATGTGCTGCAACACTAGGCCAGACCTAAAAATTGCAATGTAGGAAGACGCAATTTGCTAATAGGAAATCACACAATGTACATATAGAGGCCTTAATCTTACAATATTACTTAAATGTGGTAATACTGCATTGCTTCAGTGGAAGACATGGAGATTACCACTAGCTAAAGGTTTATGGTAGCTGTACAGAACCCATATTTCCATTAGTTATTCCCCTTGTCTAATTGAACATGCCTAAATCAGTGATTATGATACGCCTCTCGTTTGAGCTATAAGATTATTATCACAATGGGTGTTATACCTAGTTAGGCACAAACTTCCTGCTCTGTTTGTGCATCCCAATTATGCCCCTCTGTCTCTTCCATACTTTTTAATATGGAATTATATCAGGGTTTGCTCACAGTACTAGTGCAAGAATGCAATTTCATAAGTTTGCTGCCTTTCTTAAAGGTTCCTGCTAATTTTCCTGCTCAGCTGTCTATTTCAAAACCATACCTGCTGGAACATGCTCCTCTTCATTATTGTGTTGATACCCCTGGTGTGTGAAGTGTCTCCAGTTTCTTTGCACTCCCTGACCCCTCCGTCCTCTCTTCTCGACTATTCATATTTAAGCATCTGTCTTCATGCTATTCCAGCTGCAAACATTGAATCGTTTTGTTATCCTCTGTATTGACAACCTGTCATCATCCTTCTGTAAATGTAGATTCTCATTACACGGAAATGAGCAGCTTTCTCTGCACAGTGCAGGCAGCCGCCACCAAGAGAGCGGAACGTTTAGTGGGGGAGTGTACCATGCATGTGTTCCTATCCTGTTCACCGAGGGCCTTTGCTGACAGTTAGGCATTTTAAGATATCTAGGGCCAGATGTAGGTGGCCGTTTCAGGCCATTTACCGATCGGTAACGGCCGATTTTGGCCGTTACCGATCGGTAAATGGGTGACAGGTATGTAGGGGGCATTTTTTTACCGATTCGGTAAAATTACCGAATCAGTAATTTTACCGAATCGGTAAAATAAAATTAAAATAAAAATCGGTAAATTTACCGAATTTGAGTCACCCTGATGTAGAAGGGACTCTTCTGAGTCCCAGAGGTCTTACCCAATCAGTATTTTACCATCAAATCCAATTTAATGGTAAAATACCGATTCCGGTGTGCATGCACATGTGTGCATGCCCACCTATGCCATGTTGCAGGCAGACCTGCCCTTAGGGCATGTATGTCTGCCACATGGCACCCAAGCCTGTTTTGGGGGTGCCAGAGGGTGTCAAAGTGACACCCCCTGCACCCTTGTGAAAATCGGTATTTACCGATTCGGTAAATACCGAATCGGTAATTCCCATTCATTCCTATGGGCTTCAAAGCCCATAGGAATGAATGGGCATTACCGATTTGGTATTTACCGAATCGGTAAATACCGAATTCTTCCGATTCGGTACTCCAGCACATCTGGAATACCTACATATCCACCCCTTAGATTTACCGATTTTTAATTACCGAATCGGTAAAATTCGGTAATTAAAAATCGGTAAATCTATTTTACCTACATCTGGCCCCTTGTGCCTATATGTGTGCTTGAGGCATTGGCAGGCCTCTCTTCTGCATGCTTGGACCTAAGGGACACCTTCTTCTCTGTGGAGTGTCCACAGAATCCCTACTGGCCGGAAGGGGAGGTTGTTCACCACATGCCTACCCTACTTTTGATTCAAACTATTGCCAAACTCTCTTGTGGGTGGGATTAGCACTGCCTGATATGAAAATAGATTACTTTGGGTAATCCATCTACACCCTGACTTTTTATGAGATAGGTATGTAGATGTTATGCAATGGGGTCTTTAATGTCCAGGAATCAACACAGCATTCAAGGTGAGGACTCATTGAAGAATTACAACACAGCTTCCCTCTTTAGCTTGTTATAACTTTTCATGGGAACCCCCAAACCCATAGACTCTCAGCAATGCCTTGGAATACTGAAAACATTTGAGGTTCTCTGGATAAAATAACCCCACACATACTCCTTTAAGGATTAGAAGAGCATAGGCATACAGGGCTGCAATTCTGAAAGAGCCTGATGCATTCTGAGGAGATTTATTTTAGTTTGCATCTGGTTACCACCTATTCGAATGCAGCGGTAATAGCGTTTCCTAAATGCCCTTTTTGCGACTAGTAGAAATTAGGAAATGCTATGTACATGCAGTTAGGAAACTGCAATTAGGAAATACCTATTTGGGATTTCCCAATTTGCTAATCTCAAAATGCGATTTCGACTGGGTAGAAATCGCATTTTGCGCCACCGCATATGCCTTTGTAAAATAGGAAAGTCCGTTTTGCATTTCTTAATGGCCCGAAATAGAGATTCAGAGAGTTTAGAAATGCAAAACCCTTTTGCACATATAGGCCAATGTGTTCTAATATTTAGATTGCTCAACAAACTTTGGTGATGCCACACTGATTCCATATAGTGAAAGATGACTAAAACGAATTTGCATATATTTTGGGAATTAGAGATGAAAACCTCAAAAGATGAGAAGTAAAGCGATTGACCTTCCTGGCATGGAGGTTAATGGGTGTGCTTTGGCCTCAAAGATAGTATATCTAGCTCAATTAATATCACAAAGGTTACCTTTTCATCTTTCCTTTAAAAATGTAACAAAATACGTGAGGGTGATAAAAAGCAGACTCCAGATGCAGAGAAGACAGACAGTCCATGCAAAAGCCAATACATATTCTGTGTTTGTGAATGATGTGTTACAGAATTTGTGACAAATCCATAGCATAAAGGTTATGGGAGAGGCATGTTTTGCAGAAAAGAATCACCGCAGTGTACGAGTTAGGGCGATTTAGAGCTGATCGAAATTTGTATTTCCTCATGGTATGCACTAATCCTTAGCATCCGCTTTTAGCTATGGTTAACTGTGAATGCAAAATCAGAAATAATGTAGACAAATTATGATAAAATATTGTTTGCACGCACAGTGGCATAGCAAAGTTGCCAGGTGCCCTAACGCAAAAAGAACAGTTGATGGACAGAATGCAGAACAATGTCATACATTCACCCCAGTACAGAGATCTGGGCCTAAATCCATCTTTTTTTGCACTCCACACCACCCCAGTTCAGACATGGCCATATGCAAATCAGCCTTGACCCTGTGCCTCATGGGAACAGTCCAGCCCGAACTGCCAAGCCATGCCTTCCCTGGACCGGAAACAAGCTTCCGAGGACCAGTTTCTGGCATTCCAGCCGTCTTCAGCCCGGCTTGCTTGAATCCAGTGGTGTGGAGAGCATGGGACTCACGTCTGAGCATACCCATCCCACTCGGGTGACAAATGCAAAAACTACAGGTGATGGACAGAATGCAGAACAATGTCATACATTCACCCCAGTACATAGATCTGGGCCTAAATCCATCGTCTTTTTGCTCACCATGCCATTCCAGTTTGAACCCAGCCATATGCAAATCAGTCTTGACCCTGTGCTCAATGGGAACAGTCCCGCCCGAACTGCGAAGCCAGGTCCTCCCTGGACTGGAAACAAGCATCCAAGGACCGGTTTCGGGTTTCCAACCCTCACCAGCCAAGGGTCCCTAACGCAAGCAAGGAAAATGGGCTTCCAACCCCGGTTTACTAGAAAAACATCAATAATTGGGGTGCTTAAGGCATCCCTCACAACTCGGGCGTTGGTGGAAATGCATCTGCTGCACTAGTAACAGCTGCACCTGTGCACATCAATATATTTTCAGTAGGCCTCTAGGATGCATTCATCTTCTAAATATTTCTCGATAGTTGTACAGAACGAAATTCTCTGTAATACTTGGGTTGCTCCAATCTCACTAGATGGGATTTAGATGGTACTTGCTGATCGAACTCTGGGTTATGTAACCACGTGGCTCTTAAGACTATTCTAAATGATGGTGCATCAATGATATTGAATGTAATCATCTTCACACAACCTAATTTAGTTGGCATTTCCAAAGGTTTAGTGGCCGGTGGCACGGGTAAACTACCTAAGTTGTAGACGTACAGAATATAAGCTTAGGACCTGATTTACACATTGCCGACAGAGTGTCACTTATTGAATAACCACTACCCTGTTTTGACCTGAATCTCCAAAGTTAATGCTGAGAGTAGACTTTAGATATTGCTCACTCATAGGCCACTCTCCTCAGGGAGATGGGGGGAAGGAGTTTTAGGAGAAACCACACCAGCTTAGATCAGCAAGGAAGCGATACTCCAAATAAGGCAGTAGTTCGTCTGAATCCCCAACTGAAATTAGAGAAGCAAGACCACCTATTAGGACAGGATACACCCCACAAGAACTATAGCTCCCTGTTATTTTTAACTAAGTGCATTTTTACATTTGAGCGAGCAAAGATTCACTTACTGTGATCACCTCCAACCATAACCCGGATAAGAAGTATCCAGGAGTTTCAATCACTCCTTCTTGGGTTAGTGACAACAATGCAATTCTTATAGCGCTCCAGCGCTCAAAAAGAATATCCCAAGGCGTTGTAGCACTATTGCGCAAAAAAAGAATATGCCAAAAGGGATGTAGCGCTCCTGTCCTAATATCAAATATGGCAAAAGTATTGCAGCTTTCCTGCGGTAATAGGAAATATGCCAAAATTGATGTAGCGCTCCTGCGCTAATGAAGAATAAGCTCAATGTGTTGTAGCACTCCTTCGCTAACAAAGAATAAGCTCAATGTGTTGCAGCACTCCTTCGCTAACAAAAAATAAGCTTAATGTGTTGTAGCGCTTCTGCGCTAATAAAGAATAAGCTCAATGTGTTGTAGCGCTCCTGTGCTAATAAAGAATAAGTTCAACGTGTTGTAGTGCTCCTGCGCTAATAAAGAATAAGCCCAAAGCGTTTGTAGCGCTCCTGCGCCACACAAGAATATCTCAATGGAGGAGACGGGTTCACAGGCTCTTCGGCGCTGTAGGCAGTCAACGAAGCCTGTGGAGAATTCCACACACGCCAAAGAATTTACTTCAAGATAAGTTACCACCAGCCGTTTTCTGTCATGAACAGCCGACTGGAATAGCCAGCTGCCGTTGAGACGAGAGGAGAATCCAGAAGCAAGGCCCCGCCAGCAAGGCGGGAAGAGGACGTTGTCTGGAAATGTAAGCCAAGCAATGCTTACTAGCGCAAAGCGCCTTTAAACGTCTTGCAAGGGGAGGTCCACAAATGCAGGTTCCCATTACTGAATGGAAAAGAAGTTGTTCAGCCAGGAACCTACTCTCATAATGGTAAAGCGGCCTCTATCCGCTCAAATACTAAATGCACTCTACGATATAGCCTATCCAAGGCTGCAGCACAGGATGCTCGGGTCTGACACAAAGTATCATTACCACAAATCAAATGGTCTGCACAACGAATATAGATGTGGGCAGACCATAGTTTGGCCATAGTGCAGACTACTCTGTCTCTTCAAATTTCTCTAACTGCACGACGGAGTAAGGGCTGTTGGAGAAATGACTATATGTCCACCCTCCAAATTTAGATGGCTGACAAATAGCAGTTATTTTATTGCCCATCACCATCAGGAAAACCCTGGTATTAAGGGGCAGTAAAATACAAAAAAAATGCCCTCCTCGCCATGGGAGATGACTCCCATGGCAAGGAGTTTTTTTGAATTTATTTTCAAAAGGACAATATAGCTTCAGGATTTTTTTGTGAAAATAAAAGAGATAAGTTTGACAGACTGCTCACTCATGTTGATGGAGCTATGCGTTAAATTTGAAAAAACACTGACATTAATTGCTGTGATGGTGGATCCTGCCAATGCTTTAGAAATGACAGCAGGCTTGATAGTCATTTCTAAATTTGTCTGGGAGGGACTCCATCGAGCCACCGGAGTATATTACTCTAGGCCCTGATGGAGTTAAACCTCTCCCCACAAAAATAAATTAGGTGCTTAATTTATTGGGATCACCTCACAGTTATTCTGTTTTGGAGTCATGCAGTCTTCAGCAGCCTTAATGCAAAGTGTCGACAGCCTGATTTTGCACCATCACACCATGCTGATGCTGCCTTAAGAAAGCTGGTATATGTTGTTACTGGGTCTGGTCTTTTCACGTGCAGCTAAAAAGGCATAAATTGCAGGATTATTACAATCAGCATGGGATGCTTGCATCTGCATTGTCTGGTAGCACAACTATGTGTTAAAGGAGCCCCACATCTGGATAATATTTTGCGAGGACACAGTAGATATAATAAAGGTATGGTTAAGTGTCAATGACCTACTAGCTTCTGGCTTCATGAAGTTAAGAGCCTTCATGTTCCCAACCAGCTAGCAAAGGGGCAAGTCTTTCGACTGTTGGCACCAATGTGATTGACAGGTGACAGCCTCTTTTCAAGATTACGGTCACCCCTTTTTCCGTTTGTTCACTTTGTGTTTGACAGGGGCTCAGCTCATTTGTAGATAAAAAGGTTTCAACTAATCTATTAAAATGTCTCAAATACATTCATTTCACCATTTCACCAAACATTGAATGAGACAGTATTATCTGGAACTATAAACTAGACATCAGGCAGTATTAAACCACTTTTTGGAGTTTGCAGCTCTTTCCACACCCTTTCAAATGTATTCCTGGCTGCACACATACATTAATATGTTTGAGTGTGATGTTACAGTTTCTGGTATAGGGAAGATGGGTTAGCTCAGGTACACACCATGACCTTCTCCCATCACAGATAAGACTGTACAGCCAATGGATGTCTTTCCTGTAATGAAGTATCAATATTTTGTTGGTTCAAGCTTAGGTAGACTGTCTGAATATCACGCTTATGTGCTATGTCATGAAAGCGAAAATATACTTTAACCCCTTGAGTACTGAAGACGTAAACTCTATGGGCCCGATGTAGGTAGGGCTTTACCGATCGGTATCGGCCGAAAATACCGATTTTTGGCCCTTACCGATCGGTAAACAGCCATCGAGATGTAGGGGACCAAAAACAGAACGAATCGGATAGAAAACCGATTCGGAATGTGTACCGAATGTGAAAGAATCCGATACGTACATACCGAAAATCGGATATGTAACGAATCGGAAAAACACCGATTCGGTTACAAAGACCGAATCGGTCCATGTACCGAATCGTTAGTGACACCGAATCGGAAAATCACCGATTCGGTCCCACTACCGATTCGTTAGCGACACCGAATCGGAAAATCACCGAATCGGTCCCACTACCGATTCGTTAGCGACACCGAATCGGAAAATCACCGAATCGGTCCCACTACCGATTCGTTAGCGACACCGAATCGGAAAATCACCGAATCGGTCCCACTACCGATTCGTTAGCGACACCGATTCGGAAAATCACCGATTCGGTCCCACTACCGAATCGGAAAAAATACCGAATCGGACATGATCCGATTCGGAAAACATGCCGATTCGTATAAATCTCCGATCGGGAAATTCCCCGATTCCGACAGTTGGGGAGATGTAGGGAGGCACAGAAACACCGAAATCGGCTCAAAATCGGTAGAATTCACTCGGTATTTACCATGGATTGCAATCAGGTGGTAACCAACTCCAACCCATATAAACAGTCCCAAAATGCATTGCAACTTGCAGGATGGCAGCTTTCTATGTCATTGCGAGGCGGCTACGGCTACAGCAGGAAGGACTGAGGGAATGGCTAAGAAATGAACAGGTCTACAGACAGAGGATAACCCTGTTCATGCTCACTGAGGCTGAGATCCTACAGAGATACAGGCTGGACTCTGACACCATACTTGAGCTCATCAGGGACCTTAAGCCATACTTGGACCACCACACCCCAAGGGCACACGCCATCCCTGCGCACGTCCAGGTGCTATGCAGCCTACACCTGGTAGCGTCTGGCAGCTATCAAAGTGGAGCAGCAGCAGCAGGAGGGGTGAGCCAGAGCAGCCTGTCAAGGTTCTTCCACATATTCCTTGACGCCATGATAGACAGGATGGACCAATACATCTCATTCCCTGCAACCCACGCAGAACTGCTACAAACCAAAGCGGACTTCTACCAGATGGCACACTTTCCCCAAGTCATCGGTTGCATAGATGGCACGCATATTCCGATTTGCCCACCAGCGGACACCGAATACATATACCGCAATCGGAAATCGACACACACCATCAACGTGCAGGTGATCTGCAATGCCAAGTGCACCATCACAGACCTGGTAGCAAAATTTCCAGGGAGTACCCATGACTCCTATATATTCCAACAGAGCGGCATATATGCACGGCTGATGGCTGGCGATTTTGGAGAAGGATACCTCCTAGGTGAGCCACATCATCAGACCCCCATAACACATAGTAGGTAGGTGTAATACATGTATGCATGTGTCTAATGTGACCCCTTTCTCTTCCAGGCGACAGTGCATATGCCCTCCGCTCATTCATACTCACCCCCTACCTCAACCCCTCCACACCCAGCCAAAGGAGGTATAACCGTGCCCACATACGCACCAGGAATGTTGTTGAACGGACCTTTGGCATCTGGAAAAGTAGATTCAGATGCCTGCACAAGAGTGGAGGTGCAAGGCAGTATACCCCCATCACCTGCTGCAAGATCATAGCTGTATGTGCAATGTTACACAACCTTGCGGTCAAGAAGGGCACTGAGGTGGAGTTGTCTGACTACGAGGACTATGACGACGACGAAGCTGTGCCACTGACACAGCCAGCTGGGGCGTGTACGCCATGTGATGGCAGATACAGACGTGAGGAGATCACTGAGAACTATTTCTGACTGAGTACAGATGCAAAGACAGCTAAATGTTGGTTGGAAAATAAACTTTTTAATAGTGATGCACCACAGTTACATCACTGAAGTGCATAAAAAAATGGAGTCTGTCAAAACAAATAAAGTCCAGGCTTCTGGTATGATCACCCCCCCTTGCCAGCCTATTTTTTGGCCCGCTTTCCAGACCCACTGGGGTGTCCCTCGGCCCCCTCCGAATGGCCAGCAGCATCAGCGGAGCGCCTGGTGCTCCTCCTTGGCTCTGATGCAGCGCTGGCCGGGCTGCTGCGGCTGCTGCTGTCACCAGCATCACCCAGGTCCAGGGCAGGATTGGAGGCGGCGTTCGATATTAACATGGCCTCCATGGCCGTGGTGATCTTGGCCATCCCCCTGGTCAGCTCTGCAGTATGCTGACTCTGCACCGACTCCTGATTTGCGCTACGCTGGCACAGCTGTGCAGTCGCCGCTGCAAGGCGGGCCATGGCCCGGTTGAGCACCCGGGCATCCCTCCTGCGCGCAACCTCATGCTCCTCCTGCCTGGCAGAGGAGTGGGTGATGGCAGTGGTCAGCCTGCCCAACCCTGCTGCCACCTCCTTGTTGCTGTCCACAACAGCCTGGAACCCCTTCACCAACTCCCCCATCTGCAGGTTGTGCTGCAGGAGCTGGCGTTGGCAGGCCATGGTGGATCTGGCCTGTTGGCGCTGGATTTTCACCATCTGGCCCTCCAGGCCCAGGAACACACTGCCCTCCCGTGCTGGTGCAGCAGTGGTGGTGGTGGTGGTGGTGGTGGTGGCACGGCGTCTGGCACTGCTGCCTCCGGCCTGCTGAGTGGGCTGGGGTGCCACTGGTGGTGGTGTGGTGCTGGCCGGTCCCGGAGCCCCTGCTCCCAGGACAGGTAGGACGGGTGGCAAGGCCACGGTTGTGGCAGGAGATGTTGTCGGCGGAATGGTCTGCCGTGTTGGGGAGTTGGATGGGGAAAATTCCAAGGGGGGTGAGCTGGGCAGTACTGGGGAGTGCACTGCCTGGAAATCAATCACCAGGACTCCCTCCATTCCAAGCCCTGGGGTGTCTCCTTCCTCATCCTCTTCCTCCTCCTCCTGGCCAGGCTGGCTGGTGCTCGGCCCTGCCACTGCAGTATGTGAAGTCGTAGCTCCCTCTGCTGCCACAGTGGTGCCGCCTGATGGTGCCCCTAGGTACAAAGAAGCATTTGTAAACTGAGTGCCGATGTATTACAGTCAGTACAATTATGGCATTCCACATGTCCTTGCATCTCCTTACACCGTGTCACACTGTTTCCTGTCTTGTGATTCTGCACTGACATATTTGGCTAACTCCTGCTGACTACATGTACCATGATGCTTGTCTCTTGTATGTTGGTGACAGTACAGTGCTGGTGTTTGCCTATGCATTGTGTATAATGGGGAGGTGTCTGGTAGGGTGTGTCATGATGCGCATGCTTCTTACCTGTAGCTGTGGCCATCGCTGTGCTGTCCAGGGTCCCGATCCCTACAATGCTCTCCCTCTCGATGGTGCTGGAGACAATTTCCTCCAGCTCGGTGAGGGGTGGCGCCGGGTTCTTGCCTCCTCCGGTGAGTCCTGCCTGCCTTTGGAGGTCGGCCAGCTTCCTCTTGGTGAGGCTGCGGAGGTCATAGAACCTTTTCTTAAGTTCCTCAATGGACCTGGGGGTGACTCCAGCAGCATTTACCTTCTGGGCGATCTCTGCCCACAATCGCCTCTTGGTGCTGTCTGGCACGTTGAGGGACAGCTTGCCAAAGAGCTGGCGGTGCACCCTCACCACCTCCTCAACCAGCACCTGTAGTTCTGTGGTGGTGAATTTGGGCTTCCTCTTTTGGGAGGACTTCTGGCTTCCTGCCTGATCTGCCATAATCTCTTGCTCCTGCTCAGTCTGCAACCTCCTTCTCCCACTGCTGCTAACTGTGTGTTGGGCTCAGGCAGGCTTTCCAGAAACTTCTAGAAACTTCTTAATTGGCTGCACCTGCCAGGGTTGCCACTCCCTGTTTGGGTGGGGGAGGGGGAGCCACCTCATTGGCTGAATCGCCTATTGCCGAGTCTGGTTTTACCGATTCGGTAAAATCCGAATCGGTAAAATCCGAATCGGTAAAATCCGATTCGGTAAAATCCGATTCGGTATTATCCGAATCGGTAAAAGCCGAATCGGGTCATGCAATGCATTCCTATGGGCTTTTTCGCCATGGGTCTATGATTGCCGAATCGGTTTTTACCGATTCGGCATTTACCGAATCGGTATTCGCCGAATCGGAAATATCCGATTCGGTGGTAGCCGATTCGGTATTTTCCGATTCGTTGTTGGCCGATTCGGTACTTTCCGATTCGGACCGAGCTGAATCGGAACGTACCGAATCTCATTACCGATGCCGACCGAATCGGTCTTCAGTCGGTATTTATTTCCTACATCTCGTTTTCCGATTTCAGAATACCGATTCGGCCCGCCTCGGTATTTTGAAATCGGAAAATCCCGTTTACCTACATCGGGCCCTAAGTCCTTTGCACTACCTTTACAGCGCATTTGATGAAGACGTCACATCCTCACACCCAGGGAAGAATATTCCTCTCCTCCAGACTCGACTATGCTAACTCTCTGTATGTCGGGATTCCAGCATTCCACCTCCACAGGCTACAACTGGTGCAGAACCAGGCAGCCCGCCTGATTTTCCACCAGCCGAAACATCAGCACGTCACCCCCCTTCTGCGTAGCCTCCATTGGCTCCCTGTTACCAAACGCTACACTTTCAAGCTTGCATGTACCATCTTTAAAGCCTTATCAGATCTAGCCCCTGCCTTTATCTCCTCTTGCTTGACACGTTATGTTCCCCATAAAGATCTCCGCTCAGCATCTCTTAATTTACTTGTTGTTCCCAAAATTAGACGGAAAAAGCATGGAGGTCTGAGTTTCTCTGCCATGGCCCCCTCCACTTGGAACTCCCTCCCTACAGCACTTCCTCTCTGCCCCAACTACGATTGCTTTCGCAGACTGCTAAAAACCCTTCTGTTTCACTCAGCATTTGAGTAAACCCTCCGCCCAAGTTTACGTTTTGTCAGGAGCGCCATGAAACCGCTTGGTGAACGTGCGTGGTAAAAATGCTTTTAACGTAACGTAACGTAACATTAAACCAGAGGGCCGACTTTACAGGCTCCCTCCTTGGCCTCCTGGGGAAGACGTGCCAATGCAGCCAAGTGTTTTTTTTTTGTGAATGACATTCAGTGTACACGGCATGCTGGTGTCATTAAAATTGAATAATAAGGGGGAGGAGCTACGCCGCGAACCAAGATGGCCGCATAAGCTTCCGGCTCCGCCGACCTCCGCCGGCGGCCCGTCTATCCTGCTGTTTATCCTCTACCCACGCCCTGTGCCTGGATGTATGAAGGTTGCCTGATGCCAACGGTGCTTTCCCGGATTTCCTACCTTATTCAGCGACGAAGTTATGTCGTGTCCCATTTTGGGCCTACTCCCGGGCTGCCGCCGGGACCTCGATTTTTGCAACACCCGAGATGGACCTGATCAACATCGGCTGTGGGACCACGATTGTGGCCGGTCCTCGAGGTTTGAATAATTCTTTCCGCTTTTGACTCTTGTCCTCGTTGATGGATGGTGCCGGAGAAGAGACACTGTGACGTGCTGCGATCCTCCTGCACCGTGGCTGTGGGTTGTGTGCCTGATCCTCGTTTCCCGGTCCGGGGGCTGACGGGCTGCACCCACGACCGGTGTCTGTGCTGAGTGTGCCAGTTCGGGGCGGCCTTGTTGTTGCGACCGCCAAATGTGTACCCGGAGCCCGGCGATGTGGGCTGGAGAGTGTGTCCCCCTCCGTCCTCTGGACCCCGGGATGGAGGGGATGGATGGCGCACATTCATTGAGATCCGTAATGGCGGCGATTGGGGCGCTCCGCTCGCAATTTACCGGCGCATGTGTCTGACTGGCGGCGAAACTGTATGATGTCTGCTCGCGACCGGCCACGGACACCGCAGCACCTGCACAGAAGCCTGCGGTCCAGTTGAGCGCTTTGACCCGCCATCTTAAGGGGCCCGAGCGGCAGCCCGACTTTGCTCCTTTGAGAGTCGGCCTCACTTCTCCTTCATCTGCTACAGTACATGGTCTTCCCTCTATGTCTCCTATCCGATGGTGTATTGTCGCTGGATGCCCTGTTCTTTATTGCCGAGTCTCAGGGTCCCGTCGAAGGGGATCGCCATTTTCCTTTGTTTCGGCCCGTCTGTATAACGGATGCCGCCATTTTGTGACCGGACTTTGCTCCACCTTCAATGCCTTGGTCTGCCATGGACGCTTTGACTGCCTCTGGTCGGATTTGGCTTGGTCGGGATGTGCTCCGGTACGGATTCGCACTGGTCAGGGAGGACTTTGACTTTGAGGTTTTCTTGCTCCCCGCCACTGCTTTGGACCATCTGAGACGCTCCCTTTGTTTGCAACTGTTATGACTTTGGCGATAGATCTCCTCGTGAGGCTAGCAGGGTTGACTTCTATTTCCCTGGGGTTGCTCCGTTTACTTTTGCCGGGACTGCACCAAAAACCTCATCGGGCCGGGGGTCGGATGGGGGGGGTTTGTCCTGGTGACTGTCCTCCCCGTGATAATGCTGACCGTTTTGCTTTGCTTGATGATGATTGTGCTATGGGGGGGTCACCGCCGGCGGGGGGGTACCAGGTGCCCGGGGGCTTGTTTGTTTCTCTCCTCCTCCACTTCTTTTTATATTTTCCCTTCTGTGGGGCAGTTCCGGGGCGACAGGCACGCTGTTAGTGGGTTAGGCCGTAGCCATTACAGGGGTGCAGGGTGGCGGGTGCGGGGGGGGGGTTTGTTGTTTTAATTTGTTTTGTTCTATGGTCCCTATCGCTCTTTTCCGGCTTTGGGAGGGTTCTTTCCTCTTTAGTAGGGTTGGCTGTCTCTTGGTCTTGCACCTTTCTTTCTTTTTCCGGCTTTTCAACAAGCCTCTGTTTTTCTGTTCTTGGGGGGTAGGCTTTCTGGGGTAATTTTAGAAATGTGGATTATTGTAATGTGATTTATTGTCCAGTATTATCGCCGTGGCTGCCCAGATTGCATAGTTGCTTTAGCCATAGCCTATCTCCGACTGTGATTGGGGTAAGTCCCAATCGTCTCCTTTGTGTTTCTATCCTGTAAGGAGTGATGTCCTTGTTGTTGCAGCCCCTACTTCTTTTCTAAAATTTAAAAATGAAAACCTCATGTCCTGTCGCGAGCCCCACAACCACCTCTGTTGTACATTGTTATATCCTGCTTCCTGATTGGCTCCAGTTTCTCCTGTTTTCATTGACTGACTTTGCGGACGGCCGTGATGGTTGTGGGCCTGCGCATGTATCTCCTTCTTTCTTGAATAAAGGTTCTCAAAAAAAAAAAAAAATTTGAATAATAAACAGTAAGCCCATGCCCACCCATAGGATTCCATCTTTATTGTAAGCCATCTTTATTGTAAGACGTGTGGGAACACAGACTGGCAGGACCTTTGTTATTATTTATTGAATTTCTCTATATTTTTGGCTTACAATTATGTCAGTGTACATAACGTGCGTATTAAAAAGACACCTTCAGAATACCCTGTCATTTTGATAAATCCAACCCTGGGTGGCATAAATAGGCTCACCCCTAAACTCAGAATATTGGGTATGTTTAAAAAATGTATGGCTTTCCTTCATGCTCATTGTTTACTCATTCGATTTGCCCTTATGAAGTAATTAATGGTCGGTACTCAATAAAAAATGATTGTAAGTCGAGGTTCAGTTCCTGGCTCA